>NC_090059.1:7632247-7802247 GCF_038355195.1 Osmerus mordax | reverse complement strand
TGTGCTACGGTTCTGTAGTGTGCTACAGTAGTGCGCTTCAGTATTGTAGTGTGCTAGTGTGCTACAGTACTGTAGTGTGCTCGTGTGTCACCTCGTAGCAGCATCTTGATGTCCCTGCTGGCGGAGGAGGTGGTGAACTGGTTAACCATGTCCAGGGCTGTCTGGTTGTACGTGTTACGCACATTCACATTAATGCCCCCCTGCAGAGACACACAGTGTTACTGTACACACACACACAGACCCCGACACATACTCGCACACACACACATCACAGAATGCTGCTCCAGAATATTCTAGAACAGCAGTTCTAGAACGTGTCTAGTGAGCCGTTGGAGACCTGGTGTGAGGCGTGGATGTCGGTGGTTCTTACGTCCAGCAGCAGCCGCACTACCTCCGTCTTGCCATAGAGGGCAGCCTCGTGCAGAGACGTGCCCGATTTGGTGGCTCTGTTGATGTCAATACCGGCCTTCAGCAGCAACCTGAACACACACATACACACACACACATTGGACCCATACATATGGTCCCTAGAAGAACACACACACACACAACTCTAAGTCCCACACTAACAGGGTGCTCCCAGATTCAGACAGGGGCAGCTGCAGGATGTGCTATGCAGACAGCTGTGCTCTGGTCTGGGATCAAACTGGGGAATGACTGGCATGGAGGGGTGGGGGGGGGTGGAGAGGAGAGGAGAGGAGAAGAGAGGAGGAGAGGAGGATAAGTAAAGGAGAGGTCCTGACTATGCACTTATAGCCAGCAGAAAGGGTTAGTCTCTCTCTTTCCTTAGCTCAGCACAGTCATCTGTACAGTAATCATGCTGGTCTGAGCTGAGCTCTCTCTCCTTTCACACTCTCTCTCCTCAGCTCTCTTTTCACACTCTTCTCTCCTCTCCTCCCCTCCCATTTCAACCCCTCTTCTCCCCTCCCCTCTCCTCCCCTCCCCTCTCCTCTCCTCTTCTCCCCTCTCCCCTCTTTTACTATCCTTTCGCTTGCTAATCTCTCCTCCTCTCTCCCTCTTCTCCTGCAAACTCATGGCTCTCTATCGGCGCTCCATAAGGACCACATGGTTCTCTATGTGGGTTCTCGGTCAGGGAACGATCCGAGATGATCCTAGGAATGTTCTATCTCAGCAGGGATGGGAACAATAAACAGCGTGTCAGAGGGTTAGGGTGGGGTTGTTCACACACACACGCACACATACACACAAACCGACACACAAACAGAAACTAGTCGAATATTTGGCAGGGGAATGAGGAGTTGGCAACAGCTGCAGAGAAATACAGCGAGAAAGAGACGGAGAAGGAGAAACAAAGAAAGACAGAAATACAGTGACAGACAGAAGAGGGAGTGAGAGGGACGGCGACAGAGAGAGAGGGAGAAGAAGAGAGAGAGGGAGAGATACAGAGAGAGATACAGGGAGAGAGAGACAGAGACAGAGGGAGACAGAGGGAGACAGAGAGAGAGAGACAGAGAGAGACAGAGGGAGACAGAGACAGAGAGAGAGACAGAGAGAGACAAAGAGAGACAGAGACAGACAGAGAGAGACAGAGGGAGAGCCTCCTCAGACCTGATGATGTCTTTGTGTCCGTTCTTGGCGGCCAGGTGAAGCGGTGTGTTGGGGGCGGAGTCTAACCCATCATGCCCCTCCCCCTCCAACAGCGCTGACACCATGTTACTGCTCAGCAACAGCTGAGCCACCTTAGAGAGGGAGGGAGGGATGGAGAGAGGAGGGAGAGGAGGCCAAAACATTTGATTAACCACATTATATCACACAACCAGCATCTAAACACTTGATACAGATAAGACACAGGATGTATGAAACAGCCCTGTCGAACTGCTCACACACACTCACACACACCCTGAAAGGCCAAGCCCATAGCTATTCTCTACCACACTGCACCCAGAGGACCAGAAGATTAAACACACATGAGAAGCCTTAGTGTGTGTCTGTGTGTGTGTGTGTGTGTGTGTGTGTATATATGTGTGCTCCATTCAAGCTAAATCTGTATAATAGGGGCAGCTATACATTTTCCAAGCAGGCTTAGCTACAACGGTGACAGAAAAAAACACTGTGCAATTCTTTGTGTGTGTGTGTGTGTGTGTGTGTGTGTGTGTTGTAAGCCATTTCAGCTTATTTTAGCATGGTAGTTAATCAAGGCTGGGTGAGCTGTTTCACATGGGCCTAGCCCTGTATCCATCACAAGGCCCTCACACACTCACACACACTCCCTTGCCCACTCCCTCACACACACACACACACAAATATATATACAGTACATTCAAAATGACAATCTCCACACTCTCACACACACTTCCCTCACACACACACACACTTCCCTCACACACACACTGAAACACAGTCCCTCACACACACTGAAATGTATCTCCACACTCTGAAATCCACATTAAACACACTTCTACTTATTCCCTTACACACACTTTCTCACACAAACACACGTCCTCACACACACACTGAAATCCACCTTCACACACTTACCATTGCGCTGTATTTTGATGAGTTACATTGAATATGTATGTAACTCATTTGGTACGAAATAAGGTACACGCACACACACACACGTGCGCTGAATGACCCACCTTGAGCCGTCCGAACTCACAGGCCAGGTCTAGAGGGGTCTTCTTGGCCTTGTTGAGCAGACAGGGGTTAGACTGGTGCTGCAACAGCATTTCAGACTGAAGGAGAGAGAGAGAGAGAGAGAGAGAGAGAGAGAGAGAGAGAGAGAGAGAGAGAGAGAGGGGTGGGAGAGAGAGAGAGAGGGGTGGGAGAGAGAGAGAGAGAGAGAGAGAGAGAGAGAGAGAGAGAGAGAGAGAGAGAGAGAGAGAGAGAGGAGAGAGAGAGAGAGAGAGAGAGAGAGAGAGAGAGAGAGAGAGAGAGAGAGCGAGAGAGAGATAGATAGAGAGAGAGGCAGAGGGAGAGCACAGAGAGCAGGCATGAAAGAGATTTTGAGGAAGAGAGGAGACGGCGTGGTGCATGTAAACAAACAGTAACTTAAGAGTAGCTCATCATCGTCACCACACACACTCCCTCACACACACACACACACACTGTGTCCGGGGGTCAGACTCTGTAAAAGCAGAGGGCAGGAAAACCCTGTGTAGATAGTGTGACGCCATTAGGCGAGGTGTGTGTGTCTCTGTGTGTGTGTATCCGATGACACATTCCAAAAGGAGAAAAGAGAGAGGGAGGAAGAATGTTTGTGTGTGTGGCGTCTCCACCTGGGTTCACACACACACACACTCACACACACACACACACACACACAGACACACACACACACACAGGGCCCCCAGAGAGAGTCCAGCGTGTTGGCATTGTTAGAGGACAAAGAGCTGGGCCACAGGAGCAGAGCTCTCTGACTGGGGTGACGGCACTTCAGTCCTTCAAACATGCTCTACAGACCTGTCCAGGTGAGATGCGGTCTGGTGGGATGTTTATTGATGCGTGTTATCACATAGTATGTATGCATGTGTATGTCTGTGTATATATATATATATATATATATATATATATATATATATATATATATATATATATATATATATATATATATATATATATATATATATATATATATATATATATATATATATATAAGTGTTTATATAATGTGTGTGTGTCCTCACCACCTCGTAGTGTCCGTACTGAGCAGACAGGTGCAGGGGGACCTGGCCGTCGTGTGCGGTCGTGTTGACGGCAGCTCCAGCCCTCAGCAGCAGCAGGACAGAGTCAGGCCTCCCCTGCCAGGCGGCGTAGTGCAGGGGACGCATGCCTGGGGGGGGGGACACACACAATGGATGACTACACTGTCTCTTTACAGTCTCTATACAGTCTCTTCACTGTCTCTATACAGTCTCTTTACAGTCTCTATTATACAGTCTCTTCACTGTCTCTATACAGTCTCTTTACAGTCTCTATACAGTCTCTTCACTGTCTCTATACAGTCTCTATACAGTCTCTATACAGTCTCTATACAGTCTCTTTACAGTCTCTATACAGTCTCTTCACTGTCTCTATACAGTCTCTATACAGTCTCTATACAGTCTCTATACAGTCTCTATACAGTCTCTTCACTGTCTCTTCACTGTCTCTTCACTGTCTCTTCACTGTCTCTTCACTGTCTCTTCACTGTCTCTTCACTGTCTCTATACAGTCTCTATACAGTCTCTATACTGTCTCTATACTGTCTCTATACTGTCTCTATACTGTCTCTATACTGTCTCTTCACTGTCTCTTCACTGTCTCTTCACTGTCTCTTCACCGTCTCTACACTGTCTATTCACTGTCTCTTCACTGTCTCTTCACCATTTCAGGACAGCTGTCTCTATAACTGTCTCACCGTTGCTGTCCTTGATGTCCACAGTGGCCTGGGCCTCCAGCAGCACAGACAGCAGCTCTACAGTCCCTGTCAGGGCTGCATGATGGAGGGATGACAACCTGGAGAGAGACAGGGAGGGAGGGAGAGGGTGGGAGGGAGAAGAGAAGGAGAGACAGGAGACAGAAAGTGTGTGAGACAGTAGACAGAGAAAAAAGAAAAGAGAGAGAGAGAAGGAGAGAGAGAGAGGCAGACATTTAGAAGGTGAGGTGTAAATCACTCAGACGATTTTACAAGAGGAGAGCCTTCATCAAACCCCAAGGTAGACAGCTAGTGTGTATAGTTGTGTGTGTGTGCTTTGTGTGTGTGTGTGTGTGTCCTGGGGTCTGGCAGGTTGTAGTATATCCCACAGAGGGACAAATTAAAGCCATAAATCCATGTTAGCCCTGGCAGTTCACAAGCTGAGCTACCACTAGGAGCTAACCCTAGTCAACAAACCCAGGGCCAGCAGCAGAAGCTAAGCCAGACTAACCACCCTGGGCTAGCAGCAGAAGCTGTACAGTACCCTTCCTGGCACTGACGCTCTATGTCTGTGTCCTTGAAGTGTGTGTTTAAATGTGAGTAAATGCATATGCGTAACTGTGTGTGTGTTAATGTGAGTTCATGTGTTCATGGGTGTGTGTCATTTAATGCATTAATACATAAATGTGTATTAATGTCAGAGTGTGTGTGTGTGTGTGTGTATGTCCCTGGTGATGGAGATCAGAGCCAGTTCTGTGAGGGCCAGCAGTTTCAGAGACAGTGATACGACAACCACCCAGCACTTCAATTACCACCCAGTCAACTGGATCCCGCTAGATTAAGCTGCTAGGCTGCTAGCCTGCTAGATTAAGCTGCTAGGCTGCTAGCCTGCTAACACCAGCACACAGCAGTAGAGGAGGACAAGTCTATTCATGGTAACATTCTCCCTGAATTGTGTGTGTGAGAGAGAGACAGGCAGAGAAGCAGGCAGTCAGACAGCCAGCCAGTCAGACAGCCAGTCAGACAGCCAGCCAGTCAGACAGCCAGGCAGACAGCCAGCCAGGCAGCCAGCCAGGCAGTGAGGTGATGTATGTTCAGCCTGTAGGTATACAGCAAGGATGCCAACTTCTGTCTTCTGTCCAGAAGTGAACCCGTCAAACTGAACTGAGACAGTCAACAGGCCGAGAGGCTGACAATGACACAGACACACAGGAAAGTCTACTGTCAACGATACTGGCTTAGTCCACAGCTAGCACTTGGTAGTGTTCTAGAGTGGCATGGACATTCTACAGCTAGAACCTCTCAGGTGTTCCAGAACACACACTCTAGGACACACACACACACTGACATACACACACACACACACTCCGGAATACACACTCTGAAACACACACACACTCCAGGTGTTGACTCAGTGACTGGAGGCCGTTTGCTCACCTCCTATGTCTGCAGGCTTTCAGTGCAGCTATCACATATCACCCACAAACAGACCATTGGACAGGCCTTCAACACCCATATTGTTTCTCACCTCCCACTCACTGGAGTGACCATGCATCCACACACAAATGTCAACAACACACACACAGTCACCATACACACACACACACCTGGCATGGGAGAAGGGAGATGGGACAGCACATGTCTTGGTAGTGAGTAAGCTGCAGCTAAGACAGCATCACTGATAGTGATGAGAGGCAGGTTGTGCGTTTTCTAGGAGCACCCTGTCTGTCAGTCAGCCTGATGTGGAGAGACACCCGTCCCAAACATTCCTCCTGTTCCACCGAGAGACAAACCTCAACTATGCAAACATGAACACACAAGTCTGTCTTACCAGTTGGCACAAACACACACCCTGACACCCTCCCACACTTGTGCAAAGAAACATGACATCCCTGCCACACACACACACAAACCAACACCACACATCCTTGCCCTACACACACACACACATTCTTACCCATCTGGGTCTTGGTAGTTGACATTCAGTCTCTTGGTGGAACCCAGCAACTCTGAAAAAACAAAGGGAGAGGGAGGGAGGGAGGGAGGGAGGGAGGGAGGGAGGGAGGGAGGGAGGGAGGGAGGGAGGGAGGGAGGGAGGGAGGGAGGGAGGGAGGGAGGGAGGGAGGGAGGGAGGGAGGGAGGGAGGGAGGGAGGGAGGGAGGGAGGGAGGGAGGGAGGGAGGGAGGGAGGGAGGGAGGGAGGGAGGGAGGGAGGGAGGGAGGGAGGGAGGGAGGGAGGGAGGGAGGGAGGGAGGGAGGGAGGGAGGGAGGGAGGGAGGGAGGGAGGGAGGGAGGGAGGGAGGGAGGGGAAGATGGAAAAAGAACTTTAGGGTTCGGTGGCATATTTGTATTTTCATCACAGCCTTGCATCATGACAGGATCTCTCCGTTATCACAGCAAGAACTCGCTTGTTCCTCTCCTCCCTCTTGTCATCACGCTTCCCAACAAACACTCAGATGAAGACAACCCGCCCCTCTCGTCCACAAACACTCATGTACACACATGCGCCTTCACAACAGACATCCAGACAGCACACCGGCAAGCTCCCCATCTAGACTGCGCGCCTCTCCAACTAACCCCCCGTGACGGGGTCCTCCATCCCAGGCAACGAACGTCTCAAAACAGACACACTTCCGAGATGCTTACTCACCTTGCCACAGACACACTGCTGCCTGCCCCATGTCCCCTCTCTGCTCCTTCACTTCATTCCTCTATCACACTCCCCTCCTCATTACAATCCCCTCATCCCAGCCTGCAGACATCCCTTCTCCTCCAGGCTCCAGACAGACCCAGGGGCCTTTCCTGATGTCGTACCCCCAGATCCAGGCTTCTTTGACTGGGGACGGACGCTGGGTAGGTACGAGCTCTCTCGCTCTGTCCGTCTCTGCCGCTTTCTCTCTCCCTCTCCATCTCCATCTCCGTCTCCCTTCTCTCTCTCTCTCTCCCACCCGGAGGTCAAGAGAGCTGTTTCCTCCCAGGCATGGATGACCTAACCCTGCTGGACCACACTGACCCATTCTCTGGGATCAATCTATCCCACTGTCTGGTGTGTGTGTGTGTTTGAGAGAGAGAGAGACACAGAGAGAGAGACACAGAGAGAGAGAAAGAGAGAGAGACAGAGAGAGAAAGAGAGAGTGTTTCAGCAGAGTGGGATAAACAGCTAGATATTTATGGTTTAGTGTTTCCCGTCTGCTACAGTGTGAATAGACGGATCATGGTTCAAAGCTACACCCGGACAAGCTCACCTTTAGCTGCTGAATCAGTTGATCAATAGAAGACGGAATGCCACAGTTTCACAGTCACGGATGATAAGACTATGATGCTGTGGTGACTCACACACAAACTTACACACAGACATACAAAGCCACACACGTACACAAAATACGCACCGACATGCAAATACACACACATAAAGACAGACATGCAGAGCAACACACACACACACGAACACACACACATGCAGAGCGATACACAGACAAAGATGGGCCCTGGCGTGCATGTGAGTAGGGTCTGATCAGACCCAGTGACAGAGGGAACACACACTGAAGGAGTTCTAGTTCCAACACGAGAGAACATTCCAGACATAGCACACCCACCACCCTGGCCCACTGTCTCTCCCTCCATCTCTCTTTCTCAATGGCTATCTATCTTACACTCTGGCAATACACCCTTTCTCTATTCTCTGCAAAGCTCCTCCCCCTTTCTTTCTTTCATTCTTTCTCTCCTTCCCTCTCTTTTACTCCTCCCTTCGCCTGTGTGAAAACAGTAGGTTTCCATTTGAAAACCTAGTGGGCAAAAGACAAGATTAAATTACTGGTAGTTTGACGTGGAGGCTCTGTGCGTGTGTGTGTGTGTGTGTACGTGATTTTCCCCCTGCAGTGCCCCCACACAACCAAAATGACTGCTGAATACTTGCAATGCATTACATGCGAAAACAAAAGAACAGTAATTTATCATAACCTAAGGGTCTATTTTTTGGATGAACACACACACACAGATATACATCCACACAAACACAGCCTGCAGCTAGCTACCTTTCACACAAACATTGGCTACAACAGGGAAAGTTGGCACCAGGTACATTTACTGAACGAGACACTGAAATCCAAACCAGTCAAGCCTCATTTGGCTTCAATGAAATCATCTCAACTAAAGGTCTCTCTATCTCTTCCCCCCTCTATCCTCTCTCACTGTACCCAATTTATTGCACCACAACAAATATTTTGAAACAGTTCCGGTATTGCATACTGTACTTGTTATTAGTTAAAGTACTGTGTGTCTAATGCATTAAATAGATACTTAAAAAAAAAAACTTTTATTGTATTTCTTGATATTTCCTGCTGTGACACTGCAATTTCTCCTCTGGGATTAATAGAGTGCCTACAACACACGCGCACGCACACACACACACACACACACAAACAAACACACTCCAGATATTGTTTGAGCCCAGCTGTGTCCCGCATATTGGAGGTGTTCCGGCGTCTTTCTTCCCTGTCGTGGAGTCAGCACAAATCCCAACACACCAGCAGGCCTCAGATCCTGCCTGACTCGGCTGCCTGGGTGAAATGAATAGAGCTTTTCTGCGGTGGCATCTGTGCCAATTAGGTCACAGATACAGTCAATATGTCCCTGCACTCGCTTTGTAGAGAATAAAGGCTGTCTAGTTTGCGCGTGTGTGTATACACCTTTTGTGTGTGTGTGTATTGTGTGTGCCGGTGCATGTGTGTATATGTTGGTGTGTAAATGTGTGATCCGGTACATATGTGCGTATTACCTGGGAGGTGTGTGTGTATGTGTGTGTGCGCACGTCTGTGTGTTGTGGAGCGTTCCTCCAAGACGGAAGATTAGCGCAGGGTAAACACACCTGGAGGTTTGGGGTTACATAACTATTCTGAGCCGAGGCTGTCGGGTCGAGGGCTTTGCATACCATTCTGCAGCTAGCTGGCTTGTTTACCAGCCATGTAAAACACCATGTAAACCAGGGCCCTCTGACGGAAAACACCTCGCCCTCCATTCTACCTCTGGAAGCTGGAGAGTTCTAGAATAAGATTCCAGAATGCTTCCGTCATGGACGTTCTCTGTGTTGTTGTTGTTTTGGAGGGAGATGCCAGGATACGTAGTGAGAGAGTGGAAGAGAGAGACCACACACACACACACACAGGGTTAACGTCTATGCTTGTTTTCTCTGGAACATGCACAGATAAACAGATACCTTCAATCTCAAACCCATCTAAGGGTTACAGATGGCTTTCATGTGGTTTGAAAACCCCCTCTACATGTTCCATGTCCCCAGGAGAACCCAGAGCCGAGTTCTACATGTTCCAGCAGCAGGAGAACCCACAGAGCAGGGTTCTGGAGAGGTACCTCTGCTTGTGTCTCGGCTGGGTGGAACCACAGGCAGGCCTCCTATGGATCCTGTCAGAACACGCTCACAGAAACACACACAACCTCTTCATCTTACAGACGTCTAGATCACACACACACACACACAATTACTCCCCGTCGCACAGACATCCCATCATGGCTCATGTTTAGACTATAATGAGGGGTTGCTGTTGTGTGTGGTTGCAGACCAGGACAGACTGTATTACAGTACGTTTATCATACTGGGAGACAGACTGTATTACAGCAAGTTCATCATTACTGGGACAGAATGAGGTCATCTGTCCTCTCCTGTCATATGGGTGCATGTCTGTGTGTGTGTGTGTGTGTGGTTGTATGACTGTGTGTATGGTGTGTGTGTGTGTGTGTGTGTGTGGTTGTATGACTGTGTGTATGGTGTGTGTGTGTGTGTGGTTGTATGACTGTGTGTATGGTGTGTGTGTGTGTGTGTGTGTGTGGTTGTATGACTGTGTGTATGGTGTGTGTGTGCGTGTGTGTGTGTGGCACATGTGTGTTTTGTGTCATTATGGCTGTGCTAAAGTACGTTAGTGGTCCAAATGAGACTCCTCAGTACTCATCACTAAAAGTTAAGTAAACAACCACCCCAAAAGTAAACAAAGAAAACGAAACTACAGGGACATCAAACCCAAACATACAAACTACAGGGACATAAAACCCATTACAAACTACAGGAACACGTCAACAGTCCATTTCCTGTGATGCTGAGGTCACTGCAGCCAAATAGCGCAGTGACCTGAGAGGTCATAGGTCAAGCTCAGAGGTCCTCTACATGATGAGCCAGATAGCCTATAGAGTGTAGCCCGCAGCGCTGACAGGAGGGTGTGCAACAGCAGGTCAATACACACACACACACACTCACAGAGGACTGCACTAATGTGGAAATTTAATCAGCGTCAATAGGGCCCTGCACAGCAGACTAACCAGTCCTCATGCCGTTAGGCTCACACACACACACACACAAGCAGCACACACACACACACACACACACATACATACAGTCTACAACACTAACACACACACACACATGAACAGCATACATCTGTGAGAATGCAACCTTAACCTCCAAACACACCAGCCTCATCTAAATCAACAAGGTACCTATTTATCCAGTGACATTATCTTGATCTCTACATCCCTCCATCCACCCTACCATCCCTGCCTCTCTCCCTTCATCCCTCCCTCCCTTTCTCCCTCCATTCTTCCCTCCCTCCCTCTCCGTCCGTCCATCCGTCCATCCATCCACCCGTGCACAAACAGCCCCAACATAAGTCATCACCGCAGACAGCCCCCCCCCCAGCCCCCCCTGCAGATTGACCTCGCTTCAGCTCTGTCAACCAACCAGATCCCCACTCAGTAGAGATAGAGGACAGGAGGAGAGGAGGAGAGGAGAGTGGATGAGAAGAATGGAGAAGGGGAATAGGGCGTAGAGAGGAGAGGAGGAAAAGACAGAGGCGAATGGAGAAGAGGAGGCGAGGATAGAGGAATAGAGGACAGGAGGAGGAGAGGAGGGGATAGAGGAGAGGATGCAGACAGAGGAATAACGGAGAGGTTGCCGGGAGAGGAATGAGGTCGAGGATGGAGGAGAGGATGAGGGGAGAGGGTGAGAGGATGAGAGGAGAGGAATGAAGGAGAGGACACCGGAGAGGAGGAGAGGATACAGGGAGAGGAACGGAGGAGAAGATAGAGGAGAGGAATGGTTTGGAGTAGAGAAGAAGAGGAGTGCTGGAGGCGCTGGAAAAAGGCCATTCATTCTGGATTAGGTTACGCTGTGGTGGATTAGATGACATTATCTCACACACTCTGAAGTGCTTCAGTACATTCCTAGACAATCCCTGACAGGCCGCCCATCTGTCCTGGGAAGAAAGGGGTCAGGATTAAAGTGGCCTTGTTAGTGTGTGGGGGGGTTTGTGCGTGTATGTGTGTGTCTGTGCGGATTTGCGCACGTGTGTGGGTGCGTATGTGTGGGCTGGGTTGGGTTTGTGCGTGTAGGTGCATGTGATTTGGTGTATGTCTATGTACAAGTCAGGGTAAGGGTGTGGTGTTCATTAGTGTCTCCACGTATTCATTTAGTCAGTTAGCAGACGCTCTTACCCAGAGTCTTATTCGTCTGAAAGAGTGTGAGTGTGACCATTGTATAACTCTACATGTGTGTCATGGCGTGTGTCTGACCCCACGCTCCGCGGCCCCGGGCCTGCTGTGTGTCTGGCCGACAGGCTGGACACAGGGCTCATGTCCTGGGGCAGGGCTCTGCTGTTGACCCTCAGGTCAGACAGGGTCACACAGGGACCTGCTCTAGACCAGGGGCGTGTCCTGGTACACGCTTAGACGCACACGCTCGTAGGAGCACACATACATGTACGGTGTGAGCACACACACACACACACATTAGGCACACACTCACATACTGAAATACACACACACCTTCCTAGCTCTCTGGGCAACAGGCTAATCTGAGCCTTCGGCCATATGGGTAATCCCTGATTTGGGCATGGCTATGGGGGGAGGAAGAGATGGGGTTTGAGATAGAGAGGGTGAGATGGAGGGGGTGAGATAGAGGGGGAGGGGGCTGTCAACTTCACCTTAAGAGTCTGAGTTGTATAACAAGATGCTGGTGAAGTGGGCTGACTTATTATTCAGGAGATGAATGCAGAAATAATTAACCCTCTGAGAATGTCTAACTGAAGGCAAGTTGAAACCAAGCCTTGAAAAGTTAGATTAGAAAAACTAGGATACCTAGTATTGACACAAGCAGAGCTATGCTAGCAAAAGAGGAAATGTAAAAATATATAAAACCGTGAACCGTGACATTTTTCACAGAGAAAATGGAGGAGAGGTAGGGGTTAGGGGGGTGGGGGGGGTGGAGGTTATAGTTTGGGGGAAGTGGGGGGAACAGACATGGGGAGGTAGGGAAGGTCTGGAGATGTTTAGCCCAGGCTTGAGGCTCAGCCCTGGGGCTGAGGTGTCACAATACTGGCCTGGACCACCAGGACCCACCAGGACCCTCAACATCCCAACCTCCACAATGGAGAGGACAGGAAGCCTTCTGACACTCTCAAGTGTTCTACGCAGATACCAGTAGCTTGTCGCTCCAGAGGAGGAGGAGAGTTCCTGGTCCTAAACAGACTGTTTCCCGTGTGAGATCTGTTTTGTCTGCGCCGGCCATCGGGCAGACGCGACGAGAGGCCAGGGAGATAAGGAGACAAAAGAGCCCTCAGACAACCACAACTTTCTCCCAGGGCGGGATAAGGAGCGGACTGGCATTAGCACAGCGCTGGTCTGGCGGGAATCTGCAGGGATAAGAACGCACACACGCACATACACATATGCAGCCAACACACACACACAAGACATGTACCAACACTTATAGAGATAAAGTCATGTTGTTAACTTTAAATGGCCAGACTGCGGGATGAAAGACAGGCCAAAGTAGTCGAGAGCAGAACCAGAACCACATACTGAGTTTATGATAAAGACCCCCTGATGGAACAGATGAGAGGAACCGCTTCAGAACCTGTGACAGGAACCTGGGAATCTCTGAACTACTGTACTCTGTTTCCCTCTCCTTCTCTCTCTTTCCTCTCCCTCTCGCTCTCTCTCTCTCTTTATCTGCTCTCTCCTCTCCCTTTCTCTCCTATCTCCTCTCCCTCTCTTCTTTCTCCTCTCTCCCTTCTCCCTGTCTTCTCTGGTCTCTCTCTCTCTCTCTTGTCTTTCCTTCTCTCCTCTCCCGCTCTTCATTCTTTCCCTCTCTCTTTCTCCATCTCCTCTCAAATTAGATTTTTGTTTTGTTGTTTCAATATGAGTAAGTAGGATCCAAAATGGCTGTTGTGATGTAGCTGGTGGTTAGCTGGCTATTTTAACTGCCCAATAAATATATATTTAAAGTCTCTCTCTCTCTCTCCTCCCTCTACATCTGTTTTTTTTGTGCATCAACGCACACACAAATGTCAACACACATCGACATTGACTCACACACACATGCCAACAAAAACAAACTCACAGACTCCTCAGAGGTCCCCCCCATCCCCCATCCCCTCACACACACACTCCTATCCTGTAACACTCACTGGTTTTGTTGCTCTTCCCTCTGCCCAGCAGTCTGTGAGTCAGCAGGAGGTCTCCGTTCTTCACCGCCCCCAGGAGCTCCTGTTCCTTCCCCATGGCTCCCAACCCCGCCTCCCCTCGCCAGCCGGGCCCCTGCTCCACCACACGCGCTCCTGCGCGCTTCAGAGGGAGGCTCTGGTGGCCCGCGGGTCACAAGAGGCAGGCATCGCTGACGCTTAAGACAACAGAACCTTCTGGTTCCTTCAGGGCCAGGTCGACGTGTGGTGCTGTTCTCTTGACTCCCTGCAGTCCAGTCTTGTGTGCGTGTGTGTGTGTGTGTGTGTGTGTGTGTGTGTGTGTGTGTGTGTGTGTGTGTGTGTGTGTGTGTGTGTGTGTGTGTGTGCGTGCGTGCGTGTGTGTGTGTGTGTGTGAGAGTGTGTGTGAGTGTGAGAGTGTGCACGTGTGTGTGTGTGACTGTATGTGAGCTGTGGAGAAGTCTCTGCCTCAGCCAAACTGGAAGGCCACACCCTGCAGGTAAAGGAAGAAAAGAAGGCCATCATGCATGGAACACATCTCCTCCTGGTCCATGTCGGAAACATCAACAACTTATTTTCAGTTCAAGGCTGGTGTGGTACACTCATAACTCCTTCAGGAGAGGAGATGAGATGAGAGCAAAGGAGAGACGAGACGAGAGATGAGAGGAGAAACGAGAGGAGAGATGAGAGGAGAGAGGAGAGACAAGGACAAGAGGAGAAACGAGAGGAGAGATGAGAGGAGAGAGGAGAGACAAGGACGAGAGGAGAGACGAGAGGAGAGAAGAGGAGGAGAAACGAGAGGAGAGATGAGAGGAGAAAAGAGAGGAGGGATGAGAGGAGAAACAAGAGGAGAGATGAGAGGAAAAACGAGAGGAGAGATGAGAGGAGAAACGAGAGGAGAAACAAGAGGAGAGACGAGAGGAGAGATGAGAGGAGAAACGAGAGGACAGATGAGAGGAGAAACGAGAGGAGAGACGAGAGGAGAGACGAGAGGACAGACGAGAGGAGACGAGAGGAGAGACGAGACGAGAGACGAGAGGAGAAACGAGAGGAGAAACGAGAGGAGAGATGAGAGGAGAGACGAGAGGAGAAACGAGAGGAGAGACGAGAGGAGAAACGAGAGGACAGATGAGAGGAGAAACGAGAGGAGAGATGAGAGGAGAGACGAGAGGAGAAACGAGAGGAGAGACGAGAGGAGAGATGAGAGGTCAGATGAGAGGAGAAACGAGAGGAGACGAGAGGAGAGATGACAGGAGAGACGAGAGGAGAAACGAGAGGAGAGACGAGAGGAGAAACGAGAGGAGAGATGACAAGAGAAACGAGAGGAGAGACGAGGAGGAGGAGAGATGAGACGAGAGGAGAGAAGAGACCAGCTTCTATCACTATCACAGGGGAGAAGAAACGCGAGCCACAGAACGGCCACCAAATATCCCGGAGACATGTTTAACAACAACAAAAAAGAACGAAACGAAAAACTGTTTTTTTCCGCTGGTTTTATCTGAAGTAGCCAGTGAGGCACATCGAAGATCAAACAAGCTTGTTTTACCCACACTACTCCAATTAAAAACACAAGTTTTTTACTGGGCAAAAGCAGAACAGAAATTAAGGCACCCAATCAAGCTGCCAGGCAAACTAACTGCTGCATCACAACACTGCACAATACCCTCCAAGCCGCCTGGAATTTAAGAATGTGTGTGAATTTCTGTGTGCGTAAGTGGAGGTGGAGTACAATTCTGAGGCTGTGAGCTGCTGGTCGGGTTGTGTTTGCAAAGGTAAGATGAAGAAGACTCAGGATCTGGGTTAGGTTTCATATGGTTCATATGGTTTCAGTCTCTATGACAAATCTATGACACTATGCACACTGAATTACAAATTCTAAAAATGTTATCGTAAATAACTACATCCTGAAGAACAAAAACACCATCCAAGCTGCTCTGTTGTTTTCGAATGTGTTCCAATCTCACTGATTATTGGTCCATGGTTCCCTGATTGTCCCTCCGGTAGGTTATACTATTGAAGCTTGGTGTTTGGGTACAGGCTGATGTTGGTAATAGAGTCTGCTCCATGGCAGAGGCCAGTGATTGAATGTGATGGACCAGGACATATAGCCTAGAGCCCCTGTGTGTCACCCATCAGATAGAACCATCAATACTCACACTCTCTCTCGCTCTCTGTCTTTTTTCTCTCCCTCACTCTATGTCTCTCTCTCTCTCTCTGCCTCTCTACTGGGTCAATAAGCAGGACCTATCCTGTCCTGGACACCAACATGAAACAGTTATGATGGCAACCCTATGATGACTGTTAAAACTGCATGGAGAAACACAACGCGGAGCAAACGATTTCAAACAGCTTTCATTCGAATATAACTTCCGTAGGCCTAGTTTTAGGGCATTGACATACTCAAATATGAGCAGATGTAGCCTAGGCTTAGTGAATTCCAGAACAGTGACACATGATCTAAAGACTGGTAAGGCACATTGCCAGTGCGTAAATGACCAGCAACATCTTCCGGACGGACTTAATGTGACTTACTGCGAACACTATTCTGAAAAGCCGTTTGGAAAATTAGCTTGCTATAGGGTAAACATTGAAACGTTTGTCGGAGTTACATTTTCAATTATGTAGTCCCTGGTAGAATTGAAGCATTGAGTCTCACCGTTCACCGACGAGGGTGCCTGTCAGATGGAGAGTGATTCTTGGACCGATTCGTAGAGAGCGAGCTGGCCACGCAGTCAGGTGCCTGTCGGAATGGGATTGAATGGACAGGGATGGACAAGGTCCTCTCTGGAGAAAACAAAACTACTTTTTCAAAAGTTGTTTAAAGTCAACATGCTTGCTATCCCGCTTAATCCGCACATATGTATATCCAACACATTGTGTGGCGCCCGTTGCCACAGGCACCGGGAAAAGACAGTTTTGCGTAGGGGAACCGACAACGCAAAACAAGCCTGCAAGACACAGACTGTCTGAGCGTGTGCATCTCTACAGTTTGGCTCCTCCCTTATTAACGAGGAGAGTCGAAATATTTGCCCCAAACCACGGATCTGGCAGGATAGTTTATTACCTATTTATCTTAACTGCTCGAAAATATATCAGACTTAATGACCAAGCCTGTCTGAATAATGTGGTATATCTTTTTCAGCCCATTTAATTTAAGATGCTATATTGATGACCAGACTACAACTCAAGAGAACTATAGTTGCTGAGAAATGACGATGTTTTGCGACACCTACCGATGTTAAAAGGTACTGCCACGAGAGAAAACACCTGTTGCGGAGAACGTCAGTTCAAGTTCAAGTATTTTATTGTCAGATGCACCGAACAACACCAGGTCAGACTGGGCACTGAAATTCTTAGGACAACACAACGCATTGCAACCTGGCATAACATGACATATGAGTACTCAGAACATAGATTACACCCAGTGTAATCTACTTGCTCTACGTTTTGGGGTGCAGTTTATTTTATCTAAATTAACCAAGAGTCCCAACTTGAGACTGCTTTGGATGCATTGCCAAACTCAGAAATCTGACAGCAACCTCAGCGTATCAAACATGCCCACGATCTTCTTTGTCCAGTGCTCCCGAGGGTATAACAGTACTATAGCCTTTATCTACTGGATTACAACTCTGTTCCAGTAGACGGCGATACTTCTCAGTGTTGAAAGCGTATTCTTCAATGTCATCACGTGACCGGATTCGGATGTGCTATTTCAAAACATTGATGGCGGCGGTGCGGAGCTCTTTTAACTGCATAATCAAAATAAAACATAACATAATGCCATGATGGTACACTTACATCAGTTTTAATGAATAGTGTAAATTAATTTCCTGATAGTTTTATTGTACATATCTGGGTTCCTTTCATCAGGGTAGTCCAACTACAACTGGAAGCTAGCTAATTCTTAGTTGTCAACTTACTGTGGCTAGTTCGAATGGTCAACTCAAAAACAAACAAAAGCGTTTTATTTCTCAAAACAAGCAGTTGACTTGGAACTTTTAGTTTAGTGGAGCACCAATATGGCAGGCCCACTGGAGTTTGAAACGGAGATGTTCTTGAGTTTGTTTGGCACAGACGGGCTGCTGGTGACTGCTGAGAAGCAGGACCAGGCTCCCCTCTTCCGAGTAAACCCTAACAAGTGAGGAAAGGGTAGATACACTTGGTCAATAGCCAGCAGTAGTATCAATTAATCTGTTAGTTGAAGACATGGCCTTTACTGAAAAGTTGTCAGTCTTTGAGTCATTGATGACAATATTCCTCTAGCCTGTATCTTTTTTTCACCTCCCTCCCAGGAGTACAGTACTTGTCTTTACAGAGCAGCTGAAGGAGTTAGCCATCTCCCACGGTAACAAACCGAGCTTCCTTTTACAGTACTGTTTCAGCTTACTTATCACTAAATAGCCACGTGTTACCTATCACGGAACGTATATTACAAGTTCATAATAAGTGTAACGTTGACAAAGTAATATTCGGTTACAAAGAATATGGTAAGAGCCTGGTAACACCATGGAAACAAACACAGCTTCCTTTTACATTACAGTTTTAGCTTACTTACTGAGTAAATAGTCCAAACATGCGCAAGAACTTACCCAGTATCCAAGAAGATTTACCATGATAGTAGAGGAAAACTCTTCCCGCGGAGGTTGTTACCAGCCAAGTAAATGAGAATGGCCATCATCGATAAATGTATCTGAAAAGGTATTTTATTGGAAAGTACTATATTCTAATTAGACGTGTTACCGACATAAACCTTAGGTAAAGGTAATAGTAGTTTTTTCTTAGTAATTCTGCTGGAGCTTGGCCGTCTTTACCTACTAAGTATCAGTGGTATTTACCCAATAACACGTTATAATTTACCTGTCTTGTAGTTACCAACTTACTACCAGCAGTATTTAAATAGTCATATTTATAAGTTTCCAGGTAAATACTAAGTTTTGTTTTCTGTCTTTACCTAATTATGACCAGTGAAAATTATCCATTGTGTGGAAGGATTTTGGGTTCAAGGCAAGTGACACAAAACAAGAACAGGGGTCTCATTTATAAATGCTTGCGTACGCACAAAACGGGGCTGAAAATGTGCGTACGCCACTTTCCCCGCAAAGGTTGTGATTTATAAAAAACAAACTTGACGGGAGAATGTGCGGTCCTCCACGCAAACTCTGACCCTCCCGTAGGCCTACGCACATTTTGGAAACAGTTGGAATTGGCGACGCAGATGACCGTACTGTAGTCAGACTGCAGAAAGTAAATGTGGGAAGAACGATTACTCGTAATATTATATATTTTGTTTTCCTCACACACGTTTTTTTTCACTCGATTTCATTATTATCATGAAGAATAAATCCAGCAGTGTTATTTGCGCTTGTATTGAGTGATAATTGTTCCATAAACACCTTGTACAATCCAACTCAAATTTTAAATCAAAATTCAGCGCTGTATGTCTCACCATCAGATTGTCCGGGAATGCAGGAGGGGGAGATGCCCGAGCCCGACTGCATGGAATACAGGATAACATCACATATCCTACCTTTAGATAACTGCATAACACATTGTATAACTAAATATATTTCTTTAATACCGTGCATATATCATCATATGTAAAAAACTGGAAACTGAAACTGTTTTCAAATTGTATCTTGACTTGGGGTATCAGTTGACGCCACTCGCACTGTTTTTTTTTTTATTAGTGATCCACCGGCCACCAAATAATGTGGTTTTCGGGCCTCCACCAATAGGCTAACAGTGTCTGAGAAGTTGTCATGCGCCATGATTCACCGTAAAGAACAATCGCATGCCAGGGTCATTAATATACTGGATTATGAAGGATTTAAAGTCTGTGTGTCTATTCCAATAATGATGGTATTGAATGACACAAATCTGTGTTCTAGAAAGAGTGGTCTGGAGTCGCAGAGGTCCGATAATATCAGCTTTAATGCAGCAGTTGGAAATCAACAAGTACAGAGCTCTGGAGTTGTCTAAGTTTCCCTACCCGCAACAGAGTTTTGGGCTGGTTCACGAAGTCCAACTGGCTATCTGTCCCTCCCCAGCATATATTTATACAGTGCAATTGAAACACAAGTATTAAACAAGGGTTGAGCTTGTTCTCTCGTGCATCAGGGAGTTGTTCTTGCCTACGCGTCCCACCTGCTCGGGTGCCATCTCCACCCAGTTTCAAGGTTGTTTCTGAAAATGAAGAGATAGAGACACAAAGAACAGCCTGCTTCCCACACTCAGTGTGAGACCCTATGTTTAAGCCTGAGCACACTTCTAAGTTTCATAACTTTAATAAGCACAATGCATAACTTTAATAAGAACAATATATTCTTTAATTAGCATTCATGAGGTCGTGCTTTGCATTGACCATTTATGGTTAAAAATGGGCGAGTTCAGGGCGAGGTAAAATGCAGATTCACGTACGCACACTTGTGGGTAGTCTGTGATTTATAAAGGGAAAATTGCTTACAGGTGTGCATACGCACGGTTTTATAAATCGGATTTTTTGGGAGCGTACGCCATTTTAGGCTTTTGGGCGTACGTACACTTTTAGTAAGAATCCTACGCACAGTTTTATAAATGAGACCCCAGGTCTGGTCATATGCAAAGAGTGCCGTAAAGTTGTGTTGGCGCCACAAAGCAACACAACAAACCTTTTTAACCACTTAAAAAAACACCATAAAGTTCAATACGATGAATGTATGAGGGCCAAGAAAATGCGTTGCAAAAACTAAACAAAACACAACATCAACTCAGCCAGAAAAAGTTGACAGGCTAGTGTTTCTTTCCAAAAACCTGTAAACTAGTCTTTCTGCATAGTTCTGAAATGTTCTAATTTGGTTACATTCTGTTATGGAATATTTGTTTTTTATTGATTGTATATTTTGAGTTTTATTCATATCCATTATGCAGGTACAATGCATTGTGACAATACAATTTGATTTGGTTAAAATCAACAAATAATTGGATACTTAATCGTGATCTCAATATTGATCAAAATAATGTTGTTATTATAACGTGATTATCATTTTGGCCATAATCGTGCAGCCCTAGTCTTGTTTGTGAGTTACATTGTTTTACAAAAATGGTTTGCCATCCATAAGGACATGTCTGTGCTGAGATGTCCATTCCCACCTGCATATGTACAGTAAAATGAGACAAAAGTTTATTTAGTATGAGCCTATTTATATACAGTCTATGGCATCATCACAGAAAAGAAAAGACGGGAAAGCACCAAGACACATGCTTGGTGCTTTCCCATTTCTTATAGTTCCAAGATATGGGGGGGGGGGGGGGGGGGGGGGATTTTGGCAGGTATGAAAAACAGTGTTGCCAAAACCCTACTCCCCTTCTAACTTTTACAATTTTACAACTATTATCAAAAGCTTTTTATAGAACACTTTAGAGGGCATGTGTGCAAAAATCCTACTCCCCCAGTAGGTAAAAAAAAACCTAAATTGCTGCATCAATAAATTGTCCAAAATTACTGTAACCATATTGGCAGTAAAACATTGTAGCCTATAGATAAGGTGACAATATTCATTTAACCCAATTACACATTTACACATTTAATGATTTAGCAAACAGTTTTATCCAAAGCGACTTACAAGAAAGAGCAAATGGTACATAGGTCACAAAGTAATGACTTGCATAAGATGATGCTGTGTAAAAGATTGTGGAGTGAGACACATGAGGTGTAGAAGATGCACATTGCCAATAATTCTAATATTTTAGATGGCAACACAGTGGAATGAAGTCTTGTCGTTTTCCCATTCACTGTTTTTCATCCCACTCACATGAACACCATGTCGGCATACACACAAAAAAATAGAATACTAGGCTATTTAATATATTTTTGATTATTTTCTATTTCAGTTTCCTTGACATTCTATGGCATGTTTCTCATGATCCACAGAATAGGCTATCACATACATACATACATGAATATTAAAAATAAATAAATAAATTACAAAACACATTTTTGTTTTGTTGATTCATTTTTGCCTTGTGGATTACCGACCAGTTTCTGTTTGACTACGATTCTTGCCTAGTATTTTGGGAAAAATAAAACACATCACCTTGTAGTGTTCTCTGCGCATGAGTCCTCTTCCCCTTTCTGGGATCTACCTGGGATCGTGACACCCCTTTGCACTTCATGTGTAGAAATCCGAAACATCCGAAACAAAAATCAGACATCCCAAATCGCATTGTGCATGCGTCTCGTGGGGGTGTTTTTTTGGGGGGGAGTAAGTGCTGGTTGAGGGGGTACATCATGCGTCCGGATTGCGTGCAAAATAACAAACCAACGTTAGCCTATTCATATTACGTGCTCTGTGGCTACGATGGCTTTGGAAACGGCCCGTAAAACTAAAATCCGTCGTAGGCTGGATTCTCCGATCAATTTAGGCTTACGACGCTTCGGGGAAACACAGCCCTGGTTTGTTTACCTCCACAAGTTTATCATTTTAATGTAGAGATTAGAAAAACTTGAATGTCCCGTCCACCTTTTGTATTGAAATGAAAAAGCACTTGTCCCCCCCCCCCCCCCCCCCCCCCATACATTTCAAATACAAATCATTCTATAAATTCAAATCAGATCCTTGTAGTATCAACAGCCAAGGTTTTCCAGACTGTTATTAGTTAACTTTGAGTCACATATTTGATGACCCCACTGCCTGTGTAATATATTTGTGTGGAGATGGTAGTTTCATATTCCTGAAGACATTTTTGTGTTGGAATGAAACACACTGTTGCTTATCTTGGATTTGTCCCTAATCAAAACTTCCTACAAATCATTTGAGCTTTGAGAGAGACCAATCTGACCTTATATTTGACAGAACTTGCGTGTGAAATGAGTTCCTGAAAGCATGTGCAAAGCGCTAAAACTTTGTCGCACTGAAATGTGGAGTTAAACCGAAGAACAGTTTCTCTTCCGTTTACAGATCAGGTTTTAATGGGCGGGGCCAAAAAAATGCCCTATCTACGTCATTTCGCCCCATCTACGTCATATCACTGAATGGCTCCTCCTGCTGTACTGTTATTGTAGCTTACATCAGCTAGCTAGCTAGCTTCAGGATGTCTCCCACGACCCGCAACTGCATCTTCCCTGGATGCAAGAACTCCAGCTGCGCTGCAACGCCATTTAAGTTCCCTGTTGATAATGAAAGGAAAAATAGGTGGATAGATTTTGTGAAGAGCCACGCTCATGGAAAGCCTCGGATAAACTCCAACAGCCGCCTCTGCGCCAATGACCATTTCACGGCGGACAGTTTTAACATGGACCAGAGACAGACGGGGTTCACCAACACATGGCTACTCTTGCAGCACGGAGCCGTACCGAGCATCGGCGGCCGTTCATCCTCCGGTCGCACCTGGACCATCCACCGCCGCCAGCAGTTCATCACTCAGTTCTGTGTGTTTGTTATAATTATACTAGATAACTTTTCCAGAGGTATCTCTGCTATAATTAGTGCAAACTGCTAACTTGGTATCGGTGTAGAATTATGGTATTTTGGTGAAATGGTAGCTAATGTGCTAGAAGTAGTTGGAGAGCTCACTGTCTGTTGTCTCTGCTGTAAATGTTTACTCCTGTGTTACAGCTCTGGGGAATATTTCATTTATATGCATCTATGTTTCACTCATTGAACAAATACATTCTAATTCTATACTGTTTTGTTCGGCTTGACGCAGCGTCCATTATCTGGGTCGTAGGTAGCTTACTTGAGAGAGGCGGCGCCTTCCAGCAAGGGGGCCGAGTGTGTCTGTGTTTTTTTTTCATTCGAATATGGATGGGTAGTTAATAACTCATTATTCTGTGGTGTGGTGAACTTGAAACTCGTTTTTAATTCCACTTTACAGGATCTTTAAACTGAAGTCATTTGATTACAACACACGGTATATAAACATCGTTCTGCTCAGAGGACTTTGAAAGCCAAGGTATATGTAAGGGATGTGATTCCTCAAATGTGGTCAAATGTGTTTTGGGGGAAAAAAGTGTAGATTTAAGTAGGCCCTCAATGGTTAAAATCATTAAATGTGACATTTAAAGAAAGTTTCTGTGTGTGTGTTTTTGAAGTGGATTCAAATAGATTTCTGATTCATGTCTGATTATGTCAATGTTACTGACATTTATTGACAGACTGGGCACAAACAGACAAATTCAAAGTTTGGTTCTCAAAGGGTGCAATGCAACAAGTTTATTTTCTCAAAAGTCTCACATTTCAAACATTGATTTTGATTCTTTTGCACCATAACATGTCAAGATCAATTGTCAAGTGTAAATCGACAATATAAAATATGTTAGGACAACATGTTAAATTATATATGGAACGTTAAGACAGGGTCCTCAGCTCTTTAATTTAAGTGGTGTCTTGACTCATTAAACAATCCAATGAAATCCATAAGTAAATCAGAATATCTTGATGAGTTAAAATTGATGTAGAAGGAAAATAGGAAGGTTTGATGACAGTTCACCATAAATGGAAGAGTAAACCCCCCAAAAATGTATCCCCAGGTATCCCCCGCAAAAACAATATTAACAATTAAATGTAGTCTATTAATAATCCAAAATGTTTAAGGGTAACCCAAGATCTTACCCAGTTACCAAAAACTCTTAGAAACGGACACACAGCAGGTCCCGACAAGTCTTCCACATCTATCAAGATCATTGGTGACATCCTTGAAATCCTCAGCAGCTCATAGCCATCCCATTTCTAAATCTTGACTCCATAGATATCTTCATGGTATTTCTTTTTGATCTGAAAATGCAAAATTTAAATCAGTATGAACTATAACATCTGACATCATGAAATGTGGTAAGGCCATTGCTATGCAATTACATAGCTCACAGTTACCTACAATTTTGTTATCAAACATACTTCTATTTTTTACAGTAGCAACTGATAGATTTACAACCGTAATTTAGATTAGCTGCCTGCGAATGGCAAACGATGATTCCAGTGTTTTGAAATGTGCAATAATGTACAGATTGAGGGAGGAGAGAGATCAACCTTGAGTTGGGTCACGTAGTCCTCCGCCTGAGTGCTGGTCATGCCAAGCTGTTTGCACAGGATGTCTTGCACCGCGAGGGTCACGCCATGTGCCATGTTCACCCCCCCACACACGTACAGGTGCCCCCCCTGCTGGTGCAGAACTCTCAGCACCTCTTCGCCCATCTTCTCCCTCAGGATATCCTGCACGTAGACCTATTCAGATATCAGAAGCCATGTTTAGACACCAGAAGCAGTAGCCTGGACAGCAGAAGTGACCAAGTCATGCTTTATACCTTAGGTTGTCCTGGCTGACGCGAGTATGCCGATATTACGTTCTTCAGAACACCTTGTCTTCTCATGTCCAGTGTCTCCTCTTTGTACAGGTGGTCAGTCTCTGAAGTCTGGCAACCAAACACCAGGTTAATCGGAGTTCCGGAGAATCCTAAAATGAACCAATCAGGGACCATGTATATTCACATATCTTACTGTGTTTCTAATACGATGTATATTTATACATTAACATACATTCAGATATATTTTTTATTTTCTTCACCCAGGGTACCGTTTGCTTCAGAATCAGGATTAAAACTGCCTCAAGGGTGCACGGACACTACAGCATGGGCAATACACACACTTAACACTGAGTTACCTGGACATTTCATGTCACAAAGTCGTTGCTGCCAGAACCCCCTGAAGGGGGCAATCCCGCTTCCATTCCCCACTAAGATGATTGGGGCGCTGGCTTCTGCAGGAAGATGAAATCCACTGGAGCTGTATCCAATCACCAACCAAAACAAATACTACATATGACTTGAGGGTTGAAAAACAAAGTTGGAGGAGAACATTCAATTAGTACAACTGACATTTGCCTCAAGGTGTCAGCATTGTGATAGAGCAGCATTGGGGTGGACCCAGACTTATCATGCTGATCTGCCTCACTTATATATTGTTTTACTATTCAAAAGGATAAACCACTAACTTGGATCCAAGTGTTCTAACATAATATGTGTAAACATAGAGATAGTCACTGTAAATGTCCCATGCCTTTGGATGTAACAGGGGACCATATCTCCTTCATTGATGTTGTTTAGCCAGGTACTGCAGACCCCATGGTGAAGAGGACCCTGTCCATCTGTGTAAAGGAGGACACAGAAGCTGAAAGCTATTTCATCATGCATCATGTGTTCACTTTCTGCTAAAGGCCGATTTTATTGATGCATAAACATATCCATCCAGGTATCTATCTACCTTCAGTATGGTAGTTGACCACAGAAACTGTGACATGGATCTCATTGGGATTCAGAGCAGGGGAGGAGCTGATAGAATAGAGGCGGGGCTTCAGCAAGGGTAGCTGGCTGTAGAGAAAGGCCTCTGATGGCTCCAGGGTTGGGAACTCCTCTAGGACTTCCAGGAACGTGGGACACTTGAACATCTTCCATGTAATATATTCCTTTAAGTCCTAAACAAAAAAACTCAAAATATTCTAAAACACATTTTGGACATGACGTCCTACAATGGCATGACTGAATACGTAGGTGTTCCACGGCATTCTGGAACGGAAGAGAGTGAACAAATCCTGATTTGATTTACCGTCGCCAGAGTTAGCAGGCGCTGGCGGTGCTCCTCCTGGTTTGTTATCTGAGAAAGTTTGTAGAGTAGATTCTGAGAGGGGGTTGTGGTCACATCCAGGAAGTATGTTAAAGCCTCTGACAAAGGGCATGCTGGGATACGGTCCAAAGTGGCCCAGTTTCTCTTGTTATCTAAAGGAGAAATAGAAAAATCTGCATCTTACAAGCATGCTTTGTTCACTCCTTAATCCCTCCAAAGCAGTTCATGATCACCACTTTTCTAAAACTTCTACTTTTAGTAATACTTAGATAGTACAATTATCAAACTCTTAATGCATACAAATATTTTCGCAACCAAAGAAAAGTTTTACCAGAATAGGAGTCACTGCAATATTCCAGACAAAGGCTCTGGTTGATCAGGGAAGCATTAGGGATGAACTTGAGGATGCCTGCCACTTGTTGTAGTGGATTCCCAGGACATATACCAATGTGGTCACCAGGACAGAAGCTCAAGACATCATTCCTTGTTTCCATCTCTAGCTCCACTAGAATAGTGGACTGACTATAAACAAAGAGGATTAACCATTTACCCACATGATAATGTCTGTCACCCACCTTATTTTCAATAATAATAGTTTTACAGTAGGGCCAAAAAACAGGAATAATGTATTTTTTATTCTAATTAGCTTTGAACATGCTTTTAATAACAGTCAACAGTAAGATATCTGTAAACCAATTGAATCACAGTTGCGATGCTACAAATGCAGACCTTGAATGAGAGCTCTGCAGATCCTGTCTTCTTTTCAGTTTCATGGGGAGCACTGTTTTAGAATGGGCAGCTGCCAGTGCTAGAGAGAAAAGATAAATACTTTGTTTCAAACTTGAAAAAACTATACGTTTAATTGAACCTCTATAGATAATCATTAACTTTTAAGAAAACAGAACAGAGAAGGACATCCTCATCCCCTTTGCAAAAACGAGAGAGGCATTTCATGACGCCTTGTGGTTTCCTCTTCATCCCTTGGTCTACCTTTTCAAGTCAGACATTTGAATGGATATTATTAGATTGCCTTCTGAAGCTGTGGGTACCTGCACAGCGGTCCAAGTGGCTGATTTCATGCGAAACTCGATATTTCATGGGCTCCCATGACTCCCAAAGCTGATCCGCCCCTGGCAGCTTAAAGCTCAGCTGCATTTGGATGTTGAACTCTTCACAGGCAACCTAAATGCATAGCAACAGACAGATAAAATAATGAATGGCTTCATCGGTTTTTCCACATTCATCAAGCAGCCAGATGTAATATAAAGACTAAATAGGGTGTAATAACTATTTCCAGACTTACTATTCAAGTGCCAATCATGAAAGGTAGGAAATCACTTACCGATATATCATTTAAATTCTGATATTTGACAGTCAGAAGTGTACTGTATTCACGCTAAAGGGTTTTGTCTAAGGCATTATCATCCGCACAGGATACTAAAATAATTCTAAACGAATCCCTCTGCACTTTAACAACCTTGAGAGTCACAGATGCCCATGCCAAGAAGGCTTCCTCCTGTCCGTTCATCTCATCCCCTTCTCCAATGGGAGCTAGCCGCATAGCACCCAGCTCTTCTAGCTTGTCATCCACTGTGTGAGCGAAGGCGCAAAACTTGGGGTACATCCGGGAGCCAAGCCCAAATACACAGTATCTGGGTGTTCAAAGAGAGAAAATACAGACATATCTTTCAGTTGTTTTATGGTAAATCAAAAAGGATGCTGTCGTGGCCAAAAACTGTATGAAATTTACTATCACTGAACTGGTTGAGTGTCATGACGTGAACTAGCACTGAACTGTCTGAACTATCCTGGGATGACGTCACTACTAAGAACTGAAGGATTACTTCAGGTGAACTAGAACTAAAAGAACAAAACGCAGCACATAACAAGATCTTAGTTACGTAAGATGAACTGTCACTGACCAATGGTTAGACCAAGACGGGCCATAACTGACTTTAGAAAAAACATTATAAAACACCTGTAAACTAAAAGATGGTCTGTAGTCCCTTTCACAACTGATAGGAAGAGAACAGACTGATATTAAACTGAAACAGATAGCAAGAATAGGTCACGTATGCCATAATACGCCAAAGGTCCTTTAAGGGAGTGTTTTGTGTAAAGAGTATAAAATGACTGTTTGATTAAGCTTAGGTCAGCTTTTCACCGCGCCCACTGTTTGTATCTATGATGATCAAATAAAGTTTCTTGTATTTGAACCAAAGAAACCCTGACTTCCGTCCTCCGTGAACAACCTCTCTGAATCTGCCAACAACAATGCAAACTGTACTTTTGATACAAACCTCAACTGTCTGCTAAGATGCAGCAAGGAGAAGAGCTGCTCCTTAAAACCCTGAGTATAAAAAACAATATTTATTGTTTTAGAGGGTTATGGTTCGTGTAGGGTTAGGGTTGTTTGAGACGTGGAGGAAATGACTTGTATTCTACCACACACACACACATACACACCTCTCCATTTGCAGGAGGGCTTCCGTTTCCGAAAGTGCTGGTTACCACAATCAAGAGGCTTTCTGTGTCTATGTCACAGATGTTGTAGTCTTCCATGCAAAGCATCTGAGAGGTATTAAGACATGGTACTGATTTGAAAATTGTTTTTGTAGAAAACAGTCATATAAATTCAGTACAAGAACATTAATAGAATGAATAATCTTTTTATGACCTTCTTGTTAACACGATTTGTAATTAGCCACTATAAATTAGAATTTCACTCAGATGTTATGTAAACAGTTTCTTACCCTGGAGTTGAAGGCACCATTAAGCATGGTGTGGAGTTTCAGGGCAAATGTCTGTGAATTTCCAGTTTCTGAGGCAAACAGTACTGTGCACTTCACCCTGCTGGCCATGAATCTCCTCATGAAGATTGAGGACAAGAGGACTACCCTACGAGATGGTATGACAGATGTAATTACATCTCACACCACCCAACAGCACACATCACATGACCACTGCTCATCATGCTGAAGCCCAAATCACAAACACTTTTTCCCTCAGGTCTCCTCAATTTGTCTGATCTCAGGCAAGCAAACCATTCAACCACAATCCATTTAGTATCTTAGCTGTAAAGTGTTCCTATTTGGTTGTAGAGAACTACAACTACTGAGTTGCTGGGAACTACAAGTAGGAGCATTTTACATGTTATATTGGAATAGCTTCATTCCGATTCCTTTGTCTTCAAAATGCATGGCCATTCCATCAAAGTCAAAACAATTCACAATTTTGTCCACGGCACCTTACCTGGCCACGGCTTTGAAGCTGATCTTCTGTCTGATCATGAACTTTTTCTTATCGCTCCAGTTATGGCTGATCCAGGGGTCAGACTAGGTTCCAAAATACAGTATAATGTCAAGGTACACACTTTGTACTTTGATTCTTTTGTATCTAGTAAAAGCATCAATTTACTTTGTCATAACTGTTCTTACACAGTTTGTATATTTATTTAACATAAACTAGATTCTCAGTACCTGGTAGTAGTAAAATGGAGAGAGGATGTAGTTGACCATTTCCTGGTGGAAGACAGGCGTGAGGGAGCCTGACATGGGGGGAACCAACCAGACCCAGTCTGCGGGACAGCCACCACGGAGCCGGTACTCCGACTCCATGTGCTTCATAAAGGATTCTGCCATGGAGTGGTGGTCAGAGATGGTCACTTTGTTTTTCTGCATCCAGTCAGGAAAAAAATTGCATGTTCTTGATGTGCATTTTGACGATTGTGACCTTCACAAAGATTATTGTCCTCTAATATGGTGTTAAGAATTTCTTTTAAGGGTTAGTGGAACTCATGGTCAGAACACAGGTTACCAACCTGAAAACTGTGTATCACTGCAACATTAATGGTCACCAATGCCTGGTCCTTCCACAGCGAGGACAGCCTTTGAGTATGTAAGCCCATCTTGCGGCCAACCTCCTGCACCAATCAACCAAAAAGTCCTCAATTGCGATTCCGCTTTTGCACAACTGCGGCTGTTCCCATACAGGGGGGCACACACATCCCAAAGGGGTGTATCATGCAGAACCTTACCTCGAGAATGTTATAGCGTTGGTAGTCACAAAAGTCCCTGACACCAATTTCTGTGCCCATGTACCAGCCGTTGAAGGGACACGCTGAAAACTCCAGTCCGCCTACTTCTAACAGCATACCAGAAACTGCTGGAAGAGTGTACCACTTCAGTCCAAGGTCCTTAAACCATTCATGCCTGAAGGGAAATGAACGGGAGCAGTTTAAATACAGGAAGAGTCTCGTATTGAGTGTCACTTTGCTATAATTTGGACCCAATAGTCAAGGGTTAGGCATTCCCTGCTAAAATGCAACTGTTTCGAAATATGAATCGATTTACCTGATATAAAGCTAGTTTCATAAAAATGTGTTATTGGGACAGGTCATCCCTTAATTCTGCCCTTTTTAACTGCAGTGGGGTACACATACAGTCTGAGATCCTGTTATTCTCTCATTCACAGAAACTCAGAAACTTGAAACACCTTATCCTACTTAGTATTGAAACCAGTGACTGGCCGTTAGAATTATTGTGCAATGAAGTAGAAAACCCTTCGCTTGATTTGGGGAATTATTTGGACAGGCATGCTAAAGATGTGGAATGCTGACAGGTTTTATACAGTGTCAAGAATTCCCATTGAGGTCTGAAGTGCCAGATTTGGAAGCTGCCTTTATTTGAAAACAGACAGACCAATTGTTTGTACCAACTTAATTAGCTACCACAAAATGCTCTCTTTTATGTCAGTAGACCATCAAATTTGCTTTGATAATAAAGAAATCTGTATATTTTCCCACATACATTTTTAGAACTCGGTTTCCTGTTAAGATCCAAGCATCACCATTATACCATTTCAATATCAATCAAAAGCTATGATAGTAAACAGAAAGTAGTGATTGTACAACTAATGTCATGTGGAACCAAGGGTAAAAGTCACTCACTGTGGGTGTTCCATGGCAACTTCTAGAATACAATCCAGTGGAATTTCAAATAAGTCTGGATCTTCTCCATTGGCTTGCAATACCAAAGGCAACATGTCAAAGAGGCCATATTTCGGTCTCCATCCAAGCTGGATACATATCTTTGAAGGCACAGCAGAACATCTTTTTTGTATTGTATCTAAACCATTGCATATAATAAAGACAGTGTTATTTCAGCTCAGGCAAAAAATTACCTGAGTGAATTCCAGACTGGAGGGATCTCCCTGGATACTTCCATCGGGCATTCGATACCCTGCATATTTCAGCAGCTGACTGTTCCACACCCGGAAATCACCCCTACCAGTCATTCTCTGACGGAAAATGGTAATTGCCGACCTAAAAAGAAAGAGATATTGGAAGACAGGTCATATATAGAATATACTGTCGGACTAGTTTGTTGAATGCTTTACTTTATGGATCGTATTTGTCCTGACGGACCAATAAATGATCCTATTTGTTAACCTAATTTCAGAAATATCTTCACAGAAGAATGTTAACAAATGTTAATCTTTCCATGTGTCAGTGTTCTTCCACTAAGAATGCCCAAACATGTATCCTTGTAAGAGAGCAATGTAAGGCAATGAACCATGTCTGTCTAATCCTCTTGTGGACAGTCCACCTTGAGTTGTTACACATCTTATCCCTAAGATTATCAAGACTACATGTTTTAGGATATCAGCTCAAAATAAGAGCTATCTTTTGTTTAAAAAAATACTTTCTTAACTCACCTTAGGTTTCCGCCATTTGTGGCATACTTTAAGTGCTTGCACAACAGATCAAACATTTCCTGAGTAGTTGTGCACTTTCTGCCATCGAAAACCTGTAAGAAAATAAATAAATAAATAAAAATATATTAATCGCACAAAAAAATGCATCATCAGACCAATAAACATATCTCTCCCCAACACAGACAGACAACACTTTTTCTCACCTGTAAATTAGACCACTGAATCCTACCAATGCATCTTGGAGCATTCCTCCATGCTTGTTTGGCAGCAAACGACAGTTCTTCCAATGTCAGCTCATATGTTCCGGTGACATCAGTTTCCATAACAATCGTCTCCAATCTTGCAAGATGGTCCTCAATTTTGGGACTATCGGTTGGTATTAATAATTAACTTTAAATCTAACAGATTGGTAAACTCAAAGACTAAATTATTTGATTCATACATTAAGTGCAAAAAGTAAACAGTGCAATTAAATATACAGTCTGCTTTGGCCTTAATCAGTGTGTCTAAATACTTACTTTACTTTGGACTTGAATAACAGGTTAAGGAAGTCAATAGCCTGGGGAAGTATCTCATCGTGAGCAGTTGGAGCCAGTTTGGGATTCTGAATCAATTTTTTGGGAGTCATTAATGAACCCTGACAACTGATTGAGCCACATGCCTGATTCTGAAAGCAAAATGTAAAGTTGAAATTAAATTGTATAATTGTACTCAAAACAATAATAAACTTTGGAATTGTTTTGGTGAATTATGTGTGAGAGAAAATTCGAAAGAAATGCTCATTAAAATGTGCATCTTCTGTCAAAGGTACAGACAGAAGTACATTTTAATAAATTACATTCTACATGATATAATGAAAAACGTTTTGGCATTTTTTGTCATGTGAACATTGTCGCTCATATTAGTGACATATGACTATTTAACTTATTAGTTAAATTGTACATGTTTATGAACATAAAAAGTACTTAAAATTAGTCAATGAAGATTTTTAGTTGTCGCTAACAAATGCAATAATAATCTAGTTCTGCTTGAGTTGCCGGCAAATAAAATGTATATAAAATGGCTGAGCGGTTAAGGAGTCGGGCTATTCGTTTAGAATGTTGCCGGTTCGTAATTGGCTGTGCCAAATGACGTTGTTGTTACGGAGTCTAGTTGATAGGTAATCGACTAGCCGGACTGCTCCCCGGACTCCGTGTGTAGGGACTTGTACAATGTTGGAACACGGCATGTGAACTTGACGTTGGTGTCTTTATTCATTCATTTAAAACATCATACTGAAACAGTTGTGTCCTTGGGCAAGGCACTTCACCCTTCTTCAAGGCCGTAGCCATGGAGTCAACATTGGGGGGACGAATTAAATATGTTATGATAATTTCGGACAGCGTGCGTGGCTGCCTGTCGTAGCACAGCACATTTATATTTGTATATCAATATATTGGGGGGGACATTTTGACCAGATTTGAATATTGGGGAATATATATTATGATTACGGCTTGGCCCTACTTGCCTTGGGGAGAATGTCCCTGTACTTACTGTAAGTCGCTCTGGATAAGAGCGTCTGCTAAATTACTAAATGTAAATGTAAAACATTGTCATGTCTGAGCAAACCTTGACAGCCCGCGTGTGCAGCGTGTCCTGGTAGCGTGAGCCATTCTGGATGTTGTTGATGGCTAATGAAAACGGACATCTGGTTCTCCTTTCCAACTAGAAACAAAAAAACAATATGGATCATCAAATTATATTGTCAAAATAATGATAATTATAAAGATCATAACAAGATTATAGGCATGTTAGTTCTGCTGATAACCACACTGAAAATTAGAGCCTGGCAGTTATGGTATGCTGAAGTGCATGAGCCCATTTTCAATTAAAAATAATAACACTATTGTTTCCATCAATTTGCTTACCTTTGGCTCTGCCAACCGAGATTTTGTGTTGTCATCTTGAAGCACTTTCATCTGCCAAGATGAGTTATTCCATATGAAATCAATGATGCATCATGAATTTAGAACATTTGTGTTAGGTTAAATGAAATATAAAATTAAGTCAAAGGATGTCCAATCTACAACTAACGAAAACATGCGTTACTAAATAAAGGAGTTCTCAATTTGACAAGTACAGGCAATACCTTACCTCAAGTCAAGTGTACACACACAACTGAAAGTTAACTACTGTAGGATACAGTGACCTGCAGTGCCTATTTATAGCCTCCTTCACCACCTCTATAAGGAAATATTACCGTAATTGAAACGTCGTTACGGGAAATGTCGTGTCTCATTTAGTAAATGATTGTGAGAAGACTAAACATGTTTATTTATTTCATTAATCGTTACACTGGATGCATCCATATATGTAACATACTCATCAGTTGATTGATTTTGTTCTAGTTACACGAAGAAACTAACGACGTAGGCTACAAGCTTACATCTACAGGCAGGTCTGGACTGGGACTGAAAAACGGCCCGTTCGGGAAATCTCCCGACGGCCAGTCCGACCCTGTCTATAGGGCCTATAGGTTAATTGGGTGTGCTCAAGCCTTCGGCGAGAGCACAACCTTTGTTCTCTCACATATATATTATTATTATTGGGTGTGCTCAAGCCTTCGGCGAGAGCACAACCTTTGTTCTCTCACATATATATTATTATTATTATTTTTATTTCTTTTTGCCCCCCTAAAACTCAGTAAATACTTGGCCTACATAGACAACGTAGGTGTCAAAAGTTTCGTCTTGGTAGCGATTGAGTTGCTTCTATTGGAATTTACGTTCTGTTGCATGGTTTAAGCGTAAGTTAAGTTTTTGTGGCGAAAAGTGAAGCTAACGGTGGCTAATTTGCTAGCCACAGTCACTGACGTTACTAACGTCACTGCGTCACTAACGTCACGAAAACACGCGTGACTACCTTTGCCAGAACATTCGTTTCGCATCTGTTAACTTGGGGGATAGCTAGGCTAACTATAGCTTTACTGCAAGGCAGCTGCAGAAACGCCACAAGCAAAGAGGCCAGGGTGATAAATATTTACTCATTTTACTTTGTGATATGACACACAATTGTGATGTGTAATGTACAATATAAGCTGATATTATTAAGGAAGTACATCTACTTTCGGAAACAGTACTCTACTATTTCACTGACATATTAGCATCATGACATTAGCCTGTGTTGCCCGGGCAACACATACTACAGTGGTCTATGATGTATCTGTTTTCAATCGTTAAAATAAACATTCCTCACATATACATTTTCGTTGTAGGATTTATTCTGACATTAGTAAACGATTTGTTGGTGAAATTACCATTACCTGTGGTTTCAAACCAGTGTAGCTCACTGCAACGCTGTAGCCTACTGTACCCGAGACACTAGTGTGAGTAGCTAACAACAACTCCTCAGCTGTTTAAGTCAAACGGCAACAGAACATGTTCGGCACTCCCCTTACTCAAAAGTCTTTCAGTAGGGAAACTATCTGACTACTAACCTGAACTTCATTGCCACAGCCTAAACTTTGTCAATCTGTTCATGAAAATAATTAATTTCAGCCTAAACCGTACAACGGAACGTTTAATCGAATTCAACCAACGCAATCGCTATCAAGACGAACACAGCAGTAGTCTAGTACTGTACTGTAGTAGTAGAATTTACCGGGGCAGCTTCTCCACACAGGGCTATATCGCATTTTGAGTTGTTACTGACAATGATCGCTACCAGTGAGCTTTTTATGAATGAGCTATTTTCCACTAAATAAATGTCAAGCTTATTTACGTTTTTGGGGGCATATTTTCAGTTAGCAGATGGTACTGTTTGAATCGCGATTCTATCTTCTGCCGGTAAAGTCGTAGAATAATCTTCAAAGGGGGTTCTTTATTAATGAATGAATGCAATATGAGTAGGCTAAATGCCTGAAAATATCACGAGAAGGGACAACTTAAAAGGACGTTTAAGTCATAGAGATTAGGTCCATTTGTACACCGGTCTGCCAAATGTATTCGTTTTGATTCAGCCTGTCAGCTGCCTCTTGCAGGGGAAATGAGAAGACATCATATTTCATTCTACACTTCACTCGTATTTTGAGTTGTAAATGAGCAGCAAAAAAAAGATGCTTTTAAATCTATGTAATCTTTATAAATAATAAGTAGGCCCGATGCATTTTTATATAAAATATACAGACCCCTGTGCAACCGACGCAAGCAAGCACACCCTACAATTTCCCCAGAAATTGTATCCTCTCTAGTTTGGTCTGGAAGATGCTTGATATGAATGATTTTTGATTATACTTTAGATTAATTAAAGACTGAGTTCTGAGGCTAAATTCATCTTTTTCCTGAAAAGTGCATCAAGAGTCGAAGGTATAAGAAGACCCTGAGTTTTCCCAGGGTCGTAATCATAATATATATTGGGGCGGACACATCCCCAATGTCCCCCCCAATATATTGATACAAAATATAAATAAAATATAAATATGCTACGCTATGACAGGCAACCACGCACGCAGTGTGCGAATTACGGGGGGGTCTGACCCCCCCCCCCCCCTGATTAAGGCTCGGACCCCCCCAAAAGAGGTAAAAACCACAGGTCGGTGGGGTCGATACATTTATACAGTTAGGTCCATAAATATTTGGACATTGACGCAATTTTCATCATTTTGGCTCTGTATACCACCACAATGGATTTGAAATTAAACAATCAAGATGTGCTTTAAGTGCAGACTTTCAGCTTTAATTTCAGGGTATTTACATCCAAATCAGGTGAACGGTGTAGGAATTACAACACATTTTATATGTGCCCCCCCCCCCCTTTTTAAGGGACCAAAAAGAATTGGTCAAACTAACATAATCATAAATCTAATTGTCACTTTTAATAATTGGTTGCAAATCCTTTGCAGTCAATGACAGCCTGAAGTCTTCCTTGAGGGTTTAGGTTGGTTGAGGGGCAGTTCTATGGGCATATGTGAAGCCCTCTGTGACATGCTTGCGTGTAAAAAGGGCTATACAAATAAATTTGATTTCATTTCATTTGACTTGTACGGGCTCTGCTTTTTGCCATGTAGGCTGATTAGGTAACAGGAGCTCCACAAGAAATATCAGTACATGTTGTTTGATCAAAGGTGGCACACAACCAAACATATGTGTGAATATTTATGTAACTTGTAACTTGTTTAACTACATGCTCTTATGGTTCTTCCCTTTGGCACTTACTTTGGTTGTTCACAATGTGTGCTTCATGTTTTGGCTACTCGCGATGTTTTTTGGCTATCTTGTTGTTATGATCAGTGACCTATGCACTTTGTAAAGCTCTCTTTTGGAAGTCGCTTTGGATAAAAGTGTCTGCTAAATGAATAAATGTAAATGTAACTTATGGGCTCTATCCAATGGCCTTATTAGGACTTGAAAACAGTGTGTCAGGCGTTATACTTGGCATATGAATTATTGATGTGGAACAACTGGATATCTTGTGACATACTTTTACATTTAGTCATTTAGCAGACACCCTTACCCAGAGCGACTTACAGTAGGTACAGGGACACTCCCCCTGAGGCAAGTAGGGCGAAGTGCCTTGCCCAAGGACACAACGTCATTTAGCATGACTTGGAATCAAACCGGAAATATTCTGATTAATAGCCTGGATTCCTTAACCGGTCAACCATCTGACTCCCTCTAGAAGGGGGGTGGAGTATAAAGCAAAGCTGAGTGTTGTGCAATGTTGTGCTTTCATGCATGAAATACCCAGAGAGAAATTAGACTTTTGCACTCTCATAAAAAAAAAATATACCCCTATATCGAGGTCATCCAGAAATCAAAGGTGAAGTTATATATAAAAGTAATTTGTGTCTTACAACCTGCTTAAGGTGCTCAAAAACAGAAGGAGCAAGGCAATTCACTTCAAAATTACTTTATCTAGAATCCACTCTGCATCAGCTATAGATCTTTGAATTATAAATTGAATCCTCTCATGGTCGTCTTCATCCACATGATTATTGTAACCCTGTGTTGGAAAGCAAAAACAATGGTTAACTTTGGTTTTACCCAATCCACACAAATGTAATGAGGACCATTTCCTATTTTTGATTGGACACCCGTTTAATAAGCGGCTGCAGCCGTAAAGGTGCAGACGAAAGTTACACATGAATATATGTGTTAGTTGCTGTTGGCGCAGCCATTCTCACTAGGCTAATGTAGGGATAAACTTTGTTTATGGAGGAATTCCCACAGCTCACATCGGTTAGACCGGGAAAGAGAAAGTCTTTATTTGCGTAGTTGTATTTATACTGAACATCACGCATAACGTATGAGATCACGTGTTAACAGTTACGGTTGTAGTTACACTGAGCGAATAGTGTCCTACTGAGTGTGCATCGTGACTGTCTCCTTGACTGTAAGTCAATCAGACTTTGTTTCATTTTGTTGTGTCTAGCTAAAACTTAGTCTCAAGGGGCAGAGGGTAAGGGTATAGCAGCTAAATTGTCCAATAGGTAGCTAGCTAGAGATCCGAGTTTCAGGGTACTTGCCGCCGCACAGACTCTGCTTTGTTTACATAATTGGGGTCAATAGGTGAGTTCAACTTCATGCAGTGCGGGCGTCGCCTGCAGCCGCCTGCAGCCCGGCTGACTTGAAGCAACCAATGGCATTCTCAGCTTCAAGGCGCCGCCGGTGCTGCATGAAGTCGAACACACCTATTGTCAGCTGTGCCTTACCATATTTAACCCTTGTGTTATCTTCGGGTCATTCTGACCCATCATTCATTGTGACCCACCGTCGTATTGCGACAACTTTACCTTTGTTTTTGTATTGGGTAAAATTGGGTAAACACAACGATGATTCGTTATGAACCTTTGGGTCATGTGACCCGAAGGCAGCACAAGGGTTAAGGCGGCTAGCACTGCAGTGGCAGCCTCGTCTGGCAGCCCCGGTGCACGAAGACACGGTCGAACAAAGACAGGGAGTCTACCTGCGGGAGTCCACTGAGGATGGCCAACGAGGCCGGATCACCTCTTCTGATAAGTATCACCCTATCTGTATTCTATTCTACCTAGAACATATTTATAGCTAGCATGTGTTTCTTCAGCATTCGCGTTCATTACACCACTCGCAGGCGTAGATATGTCACAAAGTATATACGGTCCACTTCCACATCCAGATCTCCTCCACCTGCCCTCTCTCTTTCTATAGGGCTCTGTAACTGCCAGTCTGCTCTGAACAAGGCAGACTTCATCCCGGCCTTTGCATCCCATGCTTCTCTTCACGCCCTTGCGCTGACAGACATGGATCCGCCCAGAGAACACTGCAACTCCAGCTGCTCTCTCCGTCAACCACTCGTTCTCTCACTCACCCCGCTCAACCGGCGGAGGTGGTGGGACAGGTTTGCTTCTTTCCCGACATATTAAATACACATCCACCCCCTCTGTCACCGCCAAATCATTTGAACACCATTATGTGATGCTAACTGATCCTATCAAAGCACTCTTAGTTGTCCTCTATCATCCACCAGGGCCACTATATAGCCGACTTATAGCTCCTCAGCATCCTCCCGGATGATGGAACCCCGCTGATAATCCTTGGGTCTTCCACATCCACCTCGTAGGAACGCAGGCCGTCGACTTCTTGTCTCTCCTGACTTGCTTCGACCTGACGCTGCTGAACACACCGGCGACCCACAAGGCAGGCAAACAGCTCGACCTCATCCTGACACGTAACTGTATCACTGACTTAACCTCTGTAACCCCACTACACATCTCTGATCACTCCTTTATCCAGTTCTCTGTCTCTCTCCTTCCAACTCCTCCTGTCTCCCCATCCCTCGTAACTTTCCGTCGCAACCTCTGCTCCCTATCCCCCTCACTTTTCTCCTCCACTGTAACATCCTCCCTCCCATTGACAAGTTCAAGTCCCACCCCACTGACACTGCCACCAACACCCTGTTGTCCATATTAACTGCATCACTTGACACTCTCTGTCCCCTGTCAACCAGGCCTGCACGATCTTCTCCCCCCTGCCATTGGCTCACAGATCTTATTCGTGAAGAACGTTCCACCCTTAGGGCAGCTGAGAGGAGATAGCGCAAGGCCAAAGACGGTCTGGACCTTGATAAGTATCACTCCCTCCTTAAATCGTTCTCTGCTCACATAACTGGTGCTAAAACCCACTACTTCCTGAATGAAATTAACTCTGCCTCAAACCCTCACAAAATGTTCTCTACCTTCTCAACTCTTCTTCTTAACCCTCGTGCTGCCTTCGGGTCACATGACCCAAAGGTTCATAACGAACCATCGTTGTGTTTACCCAATATTACCCAATACAAAAACAAATAAAAATAATTTTCTTTTAACCATTCCAATGTGGGGGGTCTGAGACAGCCCGACAGTTAAAAGAAAATGCTTCACTTTGTTTTTGTATGAGGTAAATTTGTCGCAATACGAAGGTGGGTCACAATGACTGATGGGTCAGAATGACCCGAAGATAACACAAGGGTTAACTCATCTTCTTAACCCACCTCCCCCGCCCATTGGCATCACTGGCACTGCACTTCAGTGGATCTCATCCTACCTGTCGGGAAGATCCTACCAGGTGTCCTGGGGAGGCAAAGTGTCAGGCCCTCACCAGCTTTCCACTGGTGTCCCACAGGGCTCTGTCCTCAGACCCCTCCTCTTCTCCCTGTACACCACCTCACTTGGACCAATCATCACTTCCCATGGCTTCTCCTGAATCCGGTTATGACAACATTAAACAAACAGATTGGCTACACACCTCATGCCAAATTATAAGGCTAGTTCACCTGAGGTAACCCTTCAGTTCTTAGTAGTAAGTAAGTAAGACTTTATTTATATAGCACATTTCATACAAGAATTGTAGCTCAAGGTGCTTTACATAAAATCAATAAAAACAATAATACAAGTGATAAATAATCCAAACAAAAATAATTTGGCTCAATTATATTTTTGCTTCTGTACATAGGTCTGGCCATGAGGTACGTAAGTCATATTTTTCAGGTTGATTTTCTACCGGCGAATCAGCGAACAGAGGGAGTGGCTGATAACAATGACGTTGATGTCGTGCACTAGTTTGGGTTGTTGTTCCGTAATGGCGGCGGAGAAAGATGCGAGCAAAGCCATTCGCTCTGTTGTGGAAACGCTGCCGAATATCCAACAGCTAAAGCTGGAGCAAGAACAAGTTTTGCTGAGTTTTGTTGGTGGCCATGATGTTGTGGCCCTCCTACCCACGGGGTTCGGGAACAGTTTGATTTTCCTGCTACGGCAGCTAGCTCTGTTACAGTAGTGGTGAAGGAATTGGCTAAGGCGAACGCTAGCGATTGGTTATGGCAGATCAGAGTGGCTCTGGGCAGATCAATAGTTTTAAACTTCAACAGAGTACCGCCTACAAGGAAGTCAACGCTTGTCAATGGAGCAAGGCCAGACTCTCTGTACAAATGCAATGTACGAGAGTTTGGTTAGGACCAGGCTACCCCCGCCCCCCCCCGCAGGTGTGACGGTTTCCAACAAACCACTCAAGTCCTCATCGCAAACACTTTTGACAGGTGACGACATGACGACAGATTTATTTTGCTGCAACAAGTTACTCCGTGGATAGATGAAAGTATACATTTATAAATGTGAACACATGAAAACGTAAATCTATATATACACACACTATATACACTCATGTAATTTATAAATTGTGTATGTCAATTATCATGTATCAATCATTTATTTAAGCTTTGTATTATATAATTATTTAAAGTATTTAACCATTCAAATATTTATGTATTTATTTATTTAGTTTTGGCCCCTATAATCCTCCATAACACGTGGATAATGAAAGTTTAATTGGTAATTTATCAATTGTGTATGTCAATTAGGAATTAAATTATATAATTAGTCATTTATTTAAGATTTGTATTATATAATTAGTCATTTATTCAAGTATTTAACCATTCAATTATTTATTTATTTATTTATTTCGTTTTGGCCCCTATAATCCTCCATAGACTTGGGCCCCGTTCGTCGTAAGGGTTGAAGTTAATCAATTGTCCCTTTAGCATGTTAACATTAGCGAGATGAGTGAGAACAGCAAATATCGGTTCGTCAACGGCTGATCCGCATCCAAATCATGTGGTTAATTTCAATCAGGCTAAACTTATCAGGGAAATTGCACGTGCACGTCCTACTTCAAAAGGCAGGAAAGGTCGATCACCAAAACCGTGATTTTCTAACGGTATGATGGCATCCGAGCAAACTATTATAATGAGTCTGTCTCTACGAAGACAATAAGAATATTATCATGGCTAAGTCAAACACCGCCGCTGCCAGAGCAAGACAAGAAGCTTGGCAAAAAATTGCCGATAAGCTATAAATGCGAAAGTTTTGGGGAAATGTATAGGCTCATCTTAAGTGCCTCATTACCCCAATCAGATCACATTTCTTTAAATGTGCCTGCTGGCAGTAGGCTTAATGGAAATTAATAATCGAATGAGATCTTGCAAGCGAAAATAATGATCTCAACTCTTTCAGAATAAGTAGGCTAGATAAAAACAAGGCCAAAGAGTATCTAATTGATACGAATTCATAGACACTTATGAGGATATATGTAGGCTACTGAGCTTATATCATGTACTATATATGTGTATATGCATGTAGGCCTATGTGTAAATCCCTCTTTGATTTCATTGACTGGGACATGGCCAGGGAATATGATGAATTGATTCATCAGCTGGTTAAGCGCCAAGTACACTTTTCTTACAGCAACGCATGCTGCGGCTTTGCCAATGTTTTCTGCATCGCCTATACTGTATAAAAATTTAGCCTATACCTGACGCAAAAAAACTCAAGGCTATGCAGAGTCTGAAGCACAGTTAAAGTTTGTCAATTTCTTCACATGTCAAGACATAAAAAGGAATCGATGACATTTCCCACTCTCCCACAGTGAAACATATAAAGCACAGGCACAACAGATAAGACAAGACATTTCCTAAAACATAGCGTTACATATTCACATACAGCAGCATAAGCTCATAATAAAGCTTGCTACGGCGTGTTATATTTGCAACGTACGGCCCGAGAAGGTCTTGCAAATAAATGAGTATTAGTATTACAGTAGACACACAGTAGACTTTGCCAGTCCTAGACTCCAGTGAAACATTTTTTGTTCCCACTAGTCCCCCCACTAGTCCCACTCAGTCTGTGAAACCTCAAATAGGTGTAAATTTGACTTAGAATACGTGAACAGAACACATGCTACCATCTAATATCACTTATATTTATATTTTTCTTTAAGCAAGGGCAAAAGCATAGTTAACACGTTCATTCAATTATAAATGAACAAACAAAAACAAAAAACGAATAGATTTGGCTCCGAACGTTTCAGGCCACACAAGAACAGCCTAACTTTTGATTTGCCACAATGCAGTGGTGTGGTGCCACATAATGTTAATCCCATAATGTATTGGTTGCATAGCAAACAATAAACATAAAGTACATTATGTCTTTTATATAAACAATGCAAAACAATATAACATGAATGAGATATACCGAAGGAGGTCATATAAGATGATGGTTGTGAAGACATAAAAAAAACATTGTGCATCATCCAAATTGACACTGACGGAGGAATAGAGTACAATGGTCTCGTGAATAGTAAACCATAGTCAAAGAGATAAAGAGCTGAAATGACTTGACACTTCCCTTCTTGTTATGGTGTCTGATTTATTTTGAATGTGAATATGATGATTATGTCAATTAGATGTCATATTTGTCAGTCACGGAAGAGGGGAAATGTCTGATTATAACAAATCTACAACTCAATTAGCAAAAGTGAATTAAACATGAAAATACATGGTAACACTTAAAACAAAATTTCAACAGGGATGTGTCGCTCATCTAAACATATTAATGTGACAGAATACTTCCAAAGAATTTAATAATGATTGTTAATGTTGTCAGCATCTTTTTTGTTCGCTCACAGTTTCTCAATCTCCAAAAGCAATGCGCTACAGTGGCCCATAAATGAAGCGTCTCTGTATAAAGGTGTCGTCATCCTCTAAAATGAAACAGTTTTTTGGTTGATTTTTTCACCCTCTGTCTTTCCATCCTCGTACCTAGACTTTTAGAGTTACTGGGGTGTAGTCTGTGTGCATTACTTAATGTACATTAGTTAATTAGGCTTCTGCAGTAAACTGGTGCAGTGAAGTAACCTTATTCATCTCTGTGTTTTTTCTTCTCACCTCTCTTCCAGTTCCACGGTGGCACAGCCCTCAGAGAAGCCCCCCCCCCCTTTGTGTGGGAATAGCTGCTGCCATGGCCACTCTTGCCCAAACCATCCTGCCCCCCCCCCCCCCCTCCTGCACACTGGACTACTGGGAACAACAATTGTCCCCACCAAACTTGCATAGCATTTCACTGGAGTCTAGGACTGGTAAAAATCCACCGTGTGTGTACTGTAATAATGAAGTTTCAGGGAAGAATCAACCACTTCTAGCTGGGTTGGAAGGGGGTCGCAAGAAGGCATGTGTGTATGCAAGTTTGCTTGATCGCATGTTTAGATGCAGTGTGAGAAGGACGCACGCACACAAACATGTACATGCAGCTCAACGGGCTGGTGTAGGGCTCCATTCGTGGATTTGTGTTGCAGGCTACAAAGAGACCACGTGATCTGCCTCCCACCCCAGAATGCAACACCACGGCTCATGTACATTTCCATACATTCATAGTTCATCACTTCTTTATGAAGGGAGAGAGAGGGTATCATGACCCTGTCCTAGCCAGAGACCCCCTCCCCCACACACACCCACCAACCATAGTGTTTAATTGACAATCTTTTATTTGTGTTGTACTGTTGGAATAGTGGTGATTTTGTTTACTTTGTTCAATTATTATTCCTGATGATTATTTTTGCTGTTCTGTGCTCTTTGTTAGTTGGGTCGGGAGGGGTTATGGACGGAAGTAGCAGGTCTTGTAGTCTATGGGACAGTCATTCTCTGCAAATCGTCTGTCCCTTGTTCCTGTGATATTCTATGGTCCCATATTGTCATCCACATTGTGACAAAGTCTACCCAAATATGGACAGATAGGAACACTGTATATGCAGCCTATCCAAACTAGTAAGACATAGTTGTGAATCCAACAAGAGGTGAACAGTACATGAAAGATTTCACACAGATATAAGTATGTTTAACTAGACTTACACCTATGATGAGCTAAAAAAGAATATAATAAACCTCCTAATATACAAAATAATATACTCAAACAACACACCCAAATGAATTGTCAACATTTTCATGATTTATCTTGACATTTATCTTGACATTCATACTAGCAAACAATTATGAAGATGAGTCACAGAAAAAAAATCATTTTATTGGCTCTGTGGTGATAAGCCATCAAATACAGTAATACAATGAGTGGCACATACGAGTAAACATGAACGATATGGATGGGAGGTACTAATTTTGAAAGGCCTCATATTGCTTTCATTATTAACACCCCTGTAACGGGACTGTAAATGGATATTAATAATGCATGAGAAATGTGTGCTTTTCTTATGTTGGTCCTCTGAAAGTTGTGTGCGTTTACAAGCAACAAAAGGTAGGAATTCTATCTATGCCTGCCTAAATCCAGACAACAGATTTCATTCTTACACAAGCTACTGCTGTGGAAGGAATGACCCAGTGAGAAGGGTGAGAATGACAGTTACAGTTCAACAGAGGAAGACTTATTTTTTCACCAACTGCAACACAGGTGTACAATACCCTCAAGGTTACATTTCATTAAAAAAAACAGACAAATCAACTTGTTTTCGCACAATAAAGTAAAGGTATTACACAAGATGGTAGATGCATACAAGCTACCTGAGCTTTGTCAAGATTCATCAGTCCACTGTAATGGGTCACAATGATGATGTCAACAAAATACCATCGTACAACAGTGACAATAGACTGCAGAGCTTGAAGAACTATCAACAGCCACATGTACCAGCCTTCAAACAGCACCACAAAAGGGAAAAGAGCCCTTCTGTACACACAGATAAAACGTCTTAAATGTTATAGACAGATTCAGACCCAGGGGTGTAAGTTTGTTTTCAAACTGTTTTCAGACTTCTTCTTTTTTTTATGACGATGCAGCTGTTAAATATAATTTTCTGTGTGTGGGGGATGGGGGGGGGGCAGACAGATTTGCAAAACATGTCCCATCCCAGACATGTCCCACCCATGTAAAATAAAACCAGCACCCGACCTCAGGTTCAGGAGAGCCAGCTTGGCAATTCCCCTGCGTTTGTAGGACATGGATGAATAACAACATGGCTGAGATGATCGGTTGACCTGTGAGGTCACAAGGATGGAGCTTCTGGACTCCAGAAGAGGATCCTGGTCGGGCTTCACTCGTCCACGGGCTTCAGGACGAACACGGCGTCGTCCAGGACGTAGTAGTCCTTGTACATGTCCCCCTCGCACAGGTAGGGAAGACGAGTAACCGCCTCCACCTCAAACCCCGCCCCCCGGAACACCTCATTGGACAGGTTCGTCACTTGCTCCTCCCACGTCTTGCCCTTCACTTTCAGGTGCTCTTGGGGGCGCTGCCATTTGCCACCTGCCATTTGCCACCAACACCAACACAGACACACAAACAACATCAAGTTAGTAAGTAATGCATAGCTTAGTAAAAAAAAAAGCCTCACCATTGGCTCCTAAGAACAGCATCAACAACTCACTATATTCTCAAAAAACACTCACTAAACCCTTAACAACAGTGACTGCCAACCAGGGAGACGAGAGGACGGGCGACTGACCTATCTCCACGTAGGGCTGGAAGGGCAGCACTGCGGCTAGCAAGAGTCTTCCTGTCCTGGGCACCAGCGCCTGCCTGATGGCCCTGAGGAGCTCCAGGGGCTCGTCACAACGGTCCAGCAGGTTCAGACAGCTGATCAGGTCGTACTGGATGCCAGCCTGCTGCCACTCCTCTATACCCAAAAGCCTGGTGGAGAGGAGAGGGGGGGAAAAGGAGGGAGGGGGTGGGATACAGACAGGGGGACATTGTAAGGTATCATCACAATGCATTGCTGCATGTGTATTTCCTGTTCTCAAGGGGGGAGGCAAAGTGTGTGCGTGTGTGTGTAAGCGTCTACAAACGAGAGGGACTCACTTGTAATTCCTCCTCTGAAGATGCCACTTCATAGGCGGGGAGACCTCTGTGGCGTACACCTCTCTGAAGTGAGCCCCCATTACATCCGTGACTCCCCCATCCCCAGCCCCCAGGTCCAGCAGTCTCTCTGCCCGCCACTCGGGGGCGATGCGGAGCAGCCGGCGGAACTGATCCGCAGAGAACACAAACATGGAGCCACGACTCAGGAACCTGAGAGGAGGACGGAGTTGGAGGGAGGGAGATATGAGACAGGGAGACTTTAGTAGCTTTATTCTGTGCTGCTAGTGAGCTGAAAAGGGGAGAGCTCAGAGAGACAGACAGAGAGAGAGGAAGAAAGAAAGATGTGAATGAGAAAGAGTGGAGTAGAAAATGAAACCCATTTCAAGTTCCTACCCGTTGATGGATGTGCGCGAGACGAGCGGGCTAAGGACTGTGGACACAAAGGAGTGGTAGAGCTGAGTAAACATCCAGCCTGACTTCTCAACGCTGCGTCTGAGGAAAGCTTGAGTGTCGGAGTCCAGGTGGCTCTGGACAAACAAAGGTTGCATCGCCTCCCCGAGAAGGTCGGGGGTACACCGATACCACTTGAGGGTGCGGAGAGAGAGAGAGACAAGCTCGAACAGATTCGCCACCACAACACATGGAAGCGATGTACAGCTGATCAAGTGACTGACACATGTCCCTCTGAGAAATATTTGGTAACATAATTTTTCAACCCAAATTAAGTAACAACATACCTCCTGCGTTTCGAGCGTGGTTGCTTCGCTTTCGCTCACCATGTTCATGAAAAAGGAACGGGCGAGTGGACTCCGCACGTATTTACCCGTCCACATTCTTCTAATGGCGAGAAGAAATGCGATGTATCCTACGACCCACGCTAGAAAGAGCAATGTCCTCAGCTGTAGATAACACATATTGACAGTAGCTCAACACATACGTGTGAATGAGATACCCGCCGATCAAGCAGAATGACCGACCAACACGAAATAACAACCAGACATGTGTAATATAAGATGCAGAAGGAAAACCATCCAGTTGAGAGTGCACACGTAACCCTACTGCACGACTTAAGCTCCTGCTAACAACGAATACACAAACCTTAGGGTGTGGTTGGCTTTTGAAATCCACATGTTATCTATTAAGCGCCTTAATCCGTAGAGTGTATAGATTTTGGTTGTTTGTTAAATACCTATATCAAGACTGCTTTTTTGTGACTCTCGAAAAGTAAACAACAAATTAGTTCCCGTGTGGTACTTCCTGTGTTACCTTCAAATGTGTCCTGAATTACAGGTGACCACCTCCAGCTCATATTTCTTTATTAGCCTTTTATTACAATTCGTATGTGACTGTATTAGACACATGATATACAGAGACAAATTACAGACGAGAAAGGCAACATAGTACTGTCCTAAATTGGATATTAGGTTTGGGTAGGAAGTGTCACTGGCAGTCAAATGAATTATTGTCCAAAACCTCCAATCTAGCCAGGTTCCAGGCGGAATATGCAACATACGTATATAAACATACGTATATTTGGTGAGAAACGGACTCGTGTATTTGCACTGTATTAGTAGTAGTACCAAAGATACTGAGATTTGAGACGCAGGTGCTAACTTCAGTGGCCTCCATATTTACTTCCGTACGACAGCGTGCTACGTGTGACGTCTTTGTTGTGCGCGGAAGGATACGCTCCGAGACACACCCCTTTTGGCATGGAAGAAAGACGGGAGACCGCGGTCCGAGTTCTTTTGTAGATTTTACAACAAAAGAGAATAAAATTGTATGCCACAACTGTACAATATATGAACGACTTAACGTTTAAAGGGATAAGACAAAAATGCATGCCTGGTAAGTTCATTGCTAATGCCACAGTTTGCTAACGTTAGCCAAATTAGCTTTGCTAGCTAACGTAGTGGTCAGAATTTGAGTCCTAACCCTACGTTGGCAAGCCATTAGAACAGCGACCCTGGTCACGGTTTTCTATAGGTCACCGTACAACACCGGGATCCACTCGGCACTTTTCTGAAATTCCAACATCATTCATTTTCCATGGAAGTCCTTCGAAATCTTTCTCACGGCATTGTGGTTTACTCGGGGTCAGAAAACGGGCATGCGAATAGAAAAATAGAACCCGATCCCTGATGCCAATTTCAATCGAATTTCGGTTGTGTACAGTAGTACAAACTCGCCGCCACGTTGAGCTGCACTAAGCGATTAAGAATCTACCATTATTGTACAAAATACATTAGTCTACCTTAAAAGTAGGTTTACGTACGTTATCTAACTTTTCAGTTGAGCAGCGATCGACAGGGAATAATTGGGCGACCAGGTCACTGGAGCCCTCAGGGGCCGCAAGACTACAAAGGCTTTTACAATTTTGTAAGTGCATATAACGTTTGATGTATTTACTTTTCATAGCAAATTCCTTGTATTTGAAATCGTACATGGCAATACATCTGTTTCGTTTTTTCAGGCTATAACAGTATCCTACATAAGGAAAATAACCTACCGAATAGTATAGGCTGGTATACAGTTTGTGCATTGACAGTCGCCTTTTTGTCCTCACGCAGGGGTATAAACGGGTTGTTAACAGATATGCCTAAAGATAGCCATACGTGGTGCGAGAAGAGGCGCGAGGCGAGGCGCGAGGCGACCCGCCGTGCACGAGCAGCAGAGACAGACGAAGCACGAAACGCACGCCTAGCTAAGAATCGGATGAGCTTGAGCCGTGCGCGAGCCGAGGAGACCCCAGAGCAACGAGCGGAGCGTCGGGCAACACACGCCGTGCGCCGTCGGCAAGCAAGAGCCAAGGAAACACCGGAGATGCGAACAGAGCGTCGCGCAAGGGACGCCATGCGCATGCGGGAAGTTAGGGCAAAGGAAACACCAGAGATGCGAGCGGAGCGTCGGGCAAGGAATGCCGTGCGCTGTCGGGAAGCGAGGGCAAAGGAAACACCGGAGATGAGAGCGGACCGTCGGGCAAGAGACACCATGCAACATCAGGATATGAGGGCAGAGGACGTGTCGGAGATGCAAGTGGAGCGAGTTGGCACTAGTTTGAACAATATAGACATGTATACCTAAATGCAGACGTTTTGGTTACTCACAATCACCTTTTGAATTGCTTATTTATTTACTCGTTTTTCTACGGTTTCACTATTGATTTATGAATGCATACAATTGCATCTTATTAAAGGCACAACTAACATGATCTGTGACTGTTACGCATTCATTGGGAGGAGTTTTGCTTGTTAAATTGTGTTGCCACATAATGAGAACAGGACACTGAGGTCTGCACGCTTCTATCAGGTGAAAATCTCACACCTGGCGCTGGGCAAGAATGCTCCAAGGTACTTCTGATATTCGACCCTTCTAAGACAAACCAAACTTAAATCACTTGGTCCAGTATACTGGACCAAGTGATTGCACTGCTGTGAACTTTGTTATTGGTGAACAAAAATTAGTACTACAGTTTAATAATAACATCTCGATTCTTATTAAAATGTCCCCAATCCGAGGGCTTTGAGTGCAAGAAAGGTGCATTGCAAATAAAATGCAATATTGTCTATAGGAAGAAGCCAATGCTCAAAATCCCCCTTTTGTTATTTGACATTGAAATGTTGTCATTAGTTGGTGTAGCCATTCTTTATTCACGGTTGAAAAAAAAGTATTGTATAAAAGGTAATTATCAAATGTAAAATTGTCATTTATCTATTAATAATACAATTATGTTGGTCATTCCCAACCCGATGTGTAAGGATAACTTAATCTCAGGGCTTTGCCAACGAGGTAAGGACTACATGACTGGCCTCCTCTCCCCCTGCTGACCACACCAGGACGGACAGCAGGATCACTGTGTCTCCCTGGCCATCTCTTTCTGTTTGATGGCTGTGGAATGTAAGCACCATGGCTGTGAGTGAATAGGGTTCCTCCTTTTATTACCTCTACCAGCCACTAGAGCAAGGTATTTCCTCTATTTTCAACAGCAAGTTTTGGTAGGAGCAAGTTGCCCATACTGACACTAATTCACACACTAATTCACAGCCAAAATGGTTTCATAAATGATAAGAAATTTTCACACCTCCTGCTCATGTGTGGGCTCCCTGAAGGGGAGCATGTTCTTGAAAGCTCTGACAAGTCTTCAAGGACAGTTTGAAACTGTAGGCTACTGCTGCACATGTACCTACCAGTACACCTACAGGTGTGACTGGTATCCTGTATTTAGCAAGAAACTCTTCATAAGTCAAAGGACAACCCTTCTCATTAAATAATTGATCTACCAGCAATATATTATTTAGCCACAAATTCACGAGACAGCCATCATGTTCAATGGAAGAACATTGTGATCAATAAAGGGCCATCAAAACACAACGATGACTACAAGGAGTCTGTGATTTCAACAGCCAGCTACGGAGCGGTGTAAGGTAGAAGAGAGTTTTGGGACTCACTCAAAAAAGCATATACATATTTCTCTGTTCTGGTCAAATGTAACTCGTCTAAGTATTTACTCAGTGTTTCCTCTATGTTGAGTATGCCGTTGCGATCCACCACGGCTGTACACAATTTTAGGCAGTCTATCAGCAGTGATTGTTAGAGTGCATGTCGGAGAATAGCACACGTCCTTGAGAACTGTAAGTCGTATAACTTATGTTGTCAGTTCATTTAAGCCTGTTATTGTATTACTATAGTTCTTGGTAATTTAAATTAAGTTAACTGGTGATTTTCGTTGTTTGTATTTTTCCCCGGGATAGCTAAATTGCACGTCTGTTAATTCGATAGCGATTGCTGCCTTTGCTCACGTTTGTAGGCTATTTTAAGTGCATTATTATGCTGAAGTAGTTTTAATTAATAAATAGTGGGTTTATTGTTATTATTTGCTACAGAATGCTTAGCCTATCAAGATCAAATGAAGCAGACAGTGTACATGCTTTCGAGTACCTTAATCGATAGGCTACAATCCTACGTTGTTACGTCAATTATTAATTGGCAGCATTTATGCCATTTAGAACATACTTTATGAGTGGAAGGTCTCTTTAAGTAGGCTAGCCTTATTGCTTTAGGGGAAATAGGACAAAAATATGTGCAATATTACATTAGCTATTAGACTATTATAGGGCTGCAACAACAAATCGATTAAATCGATCAAATCGATTATTAAAAGCGTTGGCAACGAATTTCATTATCTATTATTACGCCACTCAATATGTCGCGGAGATGTTTGAGTATTTAAAAAAAAAGTTTAGTTGAGCGCGGAGCGGAGCGGAGGTAGAGGAAAGGCCATCGGAGAGACGTTGTTGAGAAGCGTTGTTCTGAAACACATGGCGGAGGCAGAGAAACAGTACGACCCAAGTCATCCAATGTGTGGGAGCATTTCACACTAAATACATCGAAACAGTGTGTTAATTGACCGAGGTGAAGTTAGTTTCATATTCAACATTCGTCTCACATTCGGAAGACGCTACTTTGCAGCATAGCGTTAGGGACCGGGTAAAAATAACCCATACCATTTTGAAAAATTTAGACTTGTATAATATTTTTTGGAATATAAAACCTCAAACAGACACCAGAGTATCTTAACAATGTCTGGTATACTTCCACAGCATTTACTTTTTCAATGAAGTTTCAAATAAAATTATAGAAAATCACTAATCTTTGAAAATATCGTAATCCTCGCAAATCTTATCTTTTTTCAAAATTGTGTAAAAAAATCTTAAATATACACCAGATTATTCTAATAAAGTCTGGCCTACTTCCACAACCTTTCAATTTTTAATAAAGTTTTAAACAAAACTCAAATAAATTGCTCATTTTGGAAAATAGCATTAAATCCACGCTAATATTAATAACTTTTTCAAAATTGTGTGCCTGTTTGTGCACATTCTGAAGATTTTTTGCACTGTGAATTTGCACTGTCAGTTCTGTTTTTGAATAAAGGGTTGGAAATTAATGCTTTTTTGTTTTTGTTTTTTTATCCGATTCATCGATTAATCGAAAAAAGAATCAACAGATTAATCGATTATTAAAATAATCGTTAGTTGCAGCCCTACTTACAGGTGTGTGTACGCACGGTTTTGTAAATCGGATTTTTTTGGGGGGCGTACGCCATTTTAGGCTTTTGGGCTTACGTACACTTTTAGTAAGAATCCTACGAACAGTTTTATAAATGAGACCCCAGAGCTTACATTTATATTACAATTATGAATTTAGCAGATGCTTATATCCAAAGCGACTTCCAAGAGAGAGTTTTGTAAAAGTGCATAGGTCACTGATCATAACAACGAGATAGCCCCAAACATTGCGGGTAGCCAAACATGATACATTGTGATACATGCATACATTGTGAAAACCAAATAAATCCCCAAGGGAAGAGCTTGACGTGAAGCAGTATCTCTGGCCGTACAATGTGTATGACGTCATTGACATTTTAAAGGGCTTTTTAGAACAAAAAGGCGACTTTGAAATAATAAATAATAAAAAAAAAAATCTAACACCCAGCAGTGTGTATTTTTTTTGCCTCTTTATAGGCAAGTATAATTTATCCGAATTCATCAATTTCATATTTGTCGTCAAATGCAGGAAGAACACCGTAGGCTACTGGTCCCTCGTAGTAGGCCTGTGTGATAAGAGACTGACAAGATGCTGAAACTTTTTCTGTGTATTGCTGTCCTCATTCCTGGGCTCCCAAATCAAGGTAGGCATGTCTTTCAATTTCATTTATTTTAAATGATTTTTAAATATAATTAGGGCACCATTTAATGTTAGGCTAATCAGCGTTTCGTCTGCAGCCGAAGTTGTCCAATGTCACCCTCCGAGCCGTGTTGCAATATTGGGAATGCATCTAAACATTTCCTGCATTGTGAAGTACAATGTAAAGGATTCCAACAACTGTGAGGTCAAGGAACACATGTGGAAGTTAAATAAAACGGTGTTACGTTGCAATGGCACAAAGGACCAGAATCTGCCTGAATATACCTGTGGTGCCATCAACTCTACATTCTATCTGCAGATTAACAACGTCAAAAAAACAAATCAAGGGAATTACACTTTTCAGGTGAATGAAGGAACATGTGGTAATGGAAAAGGAAACGTCAGAGTTGGTGAGTAGCCTAGGATAAATGTAGCCCAGTACCCAATGCACAATATTACTCTTAGGCCAAATTGTAAAAAAAAAAAAAAGAAGTGCATCCATGCATTGGTATAGGCCTACTATGTCTTGTGTGTGAATGAGAGGATATTTATTTTCACAGATGTGCTTTCCGGAAAGATTGAGAATCATCAGTATACTAAAGGTCTACTTGTTCTGATGTTGGTCCTCACTGGAGTTGTTCATATTGCGTTATCATAATCCCAGAAAATACTCAATCCCTTCTAAAGGGGAGTCAGCCAAAAATGTGTGCACAGTCTGATGTACGCAGAAATTAGAAATTTAATTATTCTTTAACTACAAGCCCCCATTTTTTCAAGATCATTCCAAATGAATGGACACAATCCATCAACAGTTGACAACAGTTGATGGGCGATGACATTCTCGTTGAGGGATTTTTCGACACTCACTGAGATGTGGCTTATTTGCTCTGATTAGTGAAGAGGTCTGTCCTTAACCACAGATCAATTAACAATAATTAAAGATAATGATTACTTTATTACTTTTGTACTGTTTGAAATGCTCTGATTTTAATAAACAATGTTTGATCTATAGCTTGGTATATTAAGCTCAAGAGAACATAACTCTTGGTTATGTCCAGGAGAGAAATATGCTTATCTATTAATTATTTTTCTTGTATCATTGATAAACTGTCATTATTTACATTTACATTTATTCATTTAGCAGACGCTTTTATCCAAAGCGACTTCCAAGAGAGAGCTTTACAAAGTGCATAGGTCACTGATCATAACAACAAGATAGCCAAAAAACATTGCGAGTAGCCAAAACATGAAGCACACATTGTGAACAACCAAAGTAAGTGCCAAAGGGAAGAACCATAAGAGCATGTAGTTAAACAAGTTACAATTAAATAACATGAACCGCTATAAGTGCAAGTGTACCTGTGGAAAAAAGCAAGCAACAGTAATAAAAACAATATATCACAGTGAGAACAAAAATTTAAAACAGTTACCACTAACCACAAGAGCAACAAGTCTCTAAGCAAGAGTCATTGTGATCCTTGAGGAAACTAACATCGGGTCAAGCGAACCATTCCTAAGTACCGTTGTACTCCCGGAACAAGTGCGTCTTGAGCCTTTTCTTGAAGGTGGAGAGACAGTCAGTATCTCTGATGGGACCGGGCGGTCTTGAGCGGTGGGACCATCAGGCGGTTGTCTGAAGAAGACCGTAGGTGACAGGTGGGGGTGTAAGGCTGCAGGAGAAACTTGATGTAGACGGGTGCAGTCCCGTTCACTGCTCGGAAGGTCAATACCAGGGTCTTGAATCATTATGCTCTTTGCTTATGCCTGCATAGCCATAAGTTTGTTCTTTGTAAGGTTTGACTAGGAAATGCCTGTGACACTAGTGTAGGTCAGAGGTCACAATATTACCAAAGTGTATAATGCCATGCAACCTTGAGCGAGGAAAATAGATGGAACGTCAAGGCAATTTCTAGGAGCCCTATACAAAGACATAAACAAAAGCTACCTAGCATGCGTGTCCTTTTCTGTGCTTGCAAAGGCTATGCTAATAGTCTCGTATCCTCCCATATTGTGATACTATTTAACTCCCTTGATTTCCCGTATTCACTGTCCAGTCTTCTGATATACTCAACTTGAGTGTATCAGGTGCACACCTGCACCTTACATATGTGTAATAAATACGTTGGTTTTATCTTGAACTTGTACTTAGCTATTCACTTAATTGACATGGTACTTTCACAGCAATTGAGTACTATCTAATACGTCTTCATTAGATTATCTGCAATTATATCCAAATGCATTGAGCCATTTGCTATATGATTAGATTATCTATGCAATTATATCCAGTTGAGTCAACAGCAATTTTGGTCTGTTCCCGTTGATAACCTTCCTTAGAAATAGAAACTTAAGTTTCGAGAGCACACATTTGGATTCACATTTGCTAATTGGTGTGGTGATGCCACACTATATTCCCTCAGGTTTAAGTTATTTTAGCAATGTTTTAGCATAGTGGTAGTTTAGTTTACTGTTTTATTTTAGAAAATCTACATCTATATAAATAATACAGATATTGTCATCATACAGGGTAAAAACACATTAAAGGTCCCATGGCATGCGGTTTTTGGATGCTTTTATATAGGCTTTAGTGGTTCCCTAATACTGTATCTGAAGTCTCTTTCCCGAAATTCAGCCTTGGTGCAGAATTACAGCCACTACGAGCAGTCCCACAATGAGCTTTCCTTAGGACATGCCATTTCTGTGTCTGTAGCTTTAAATGCTATGAGGAGAGAGGCGGGGCTAACTGCCATGCTTCGGTCGCAAGCCATGATGTCTATCAAGGAAAACCAATATCGCGCTCACACGGTTGTAGATCCTTTTCTCATTGGTGTGCCAAATTCTCTGTGTGGGCAAAGCACAGAAAGTGGAGGTAACCATTATGACGACATAAGGGTAAGATTTTCAGATCGGAGCATTTGAGCTTTCATTTTCTCAAAGGCGGAGAAGAATACCCAGGGCTTGGTTTACACCTATCAAATAACCTCCTAAAGTGACATTTTCATGCCATGGGAGCTTTAAATTCCAGTACTTTTTCTGTAAATTATACATGTTTTTTTTTTTGTATTTCTGAATTACAGGAAATACAGATAGAAAGACAATGACAAACTTGAAATGTATTTATTTACATTAAAATGACAAAATATTTGTTTGTTTTTTACAAATATTAATAACATTTTCACCAAAATGTTATGTCTCAAGTCCTCCACCATCATCCCTGTGCCCAAAAAGCCAAGGCCAACAGGACTCAATGACTACAGACCCGTCGCCCTGACCTCTGTGGTAATGAAGTCTTTTGAGCGCCTTGTGCTGGCACACCTCAAAGCCATCACAGACCCTTTCCTGGACCCACTGCAGTTTGCCTACAGAGCCAACAGATCTGTGGATGACGCCGTTAACATGGCCCTCCACTTCACCCTACAGCACTTGGACTCCCCAGCATCCTATGCCAGGACCCTGTTTGTGGACTTCATCTCTGCCTTCAACACCATCATCCCTGCCCTGCTTCAGGACAAGCTCTCCCAGCTGAACGTGCCCGACTCCACCTGCAGATGGCTACACCAACATTTCACCAAAATACCATCATTCTACACCGAGTAGCCTAATATCAAGTTAGCGGTTTTCACTAACTCATAGCAGAGATACCTCTGGAAAAGTTATCTAGTATAATTATAACAAGCTCACAGAACTGAGTGATGAACTGCTGGCGGCGGTGGATGGTCCAGGTGCGACCGGAGGAGGAACGGCCGGGAGGGCGATGCTCAGTACGGCTCCGCGCTGCAAGAGAAGCTGTGTGTCCCTGAACCCCGTCTGTCTCTGGTCCATGTTAAAACTATCCGCCGTGAAATGCTCACTGCAGAGGCGGCTGTTGGAGTTTATCCGAAGCTTTCCATCAGCGTGGCTCTTCACAAAAGCAATCCACCTATTTTTCCTTTCCTCATCAATAGGGAACTTAAATAGCGTTGCAGCGCAGCTGAAGTTCTTGCATCCAGGGAAGATGCAGTTGCGGGTGGAGGGAGATATCCTGAAGCTAGCTAGCTAGCTGATGTAGGCTACAATAACAGTACAGCTGGAGGAACCATTCAGTGATCTGATGTAGATGGGTCAAAATGAGATAGGTAATTGTTTGGCTCCGCCCATTAAAACCTGATCTGAAAACGGAAGAGAAACTGTTCTTCGGTCTAACTCCACATTTCAGTGCGACAAAGTTTTCGCGCTTTGCACATGCTTTTAGTTATAATGTACTGAAAAGCAAATCATGGAATTTGCTTTACAGGATCTTTAATAGGAGAGAACTACCACTCTCGGGAAACTTCCGGGTTCTGAACTGGTTGCAGTTCCACTCCAGTTCCATATGAGGGCGCTAACGGTCCAATGCAGAATGAATGGAGGTCTATGGAGCTATACCCCTCAAAATCCACTTTTCTCAGGATATAATTTTTTGTCTAGTAATTTGAATGTTGCATTCGAAAGGAAGAAAATACACACTGCTGAGTGTTACATTTTTTTAAAGTTGCTTTTTTGGTCTAAAAAGCCTTTTCAAAGATCAATGGCGTCATACAATCAGCATTCATTAGCAGAATGCTAGCGTGTTATGAGCAACAACAACTCACCCTGTAAGAAATCTAAAGGACATAAGTACTCGTTCATTCAACTTTCAACCTTTAATCTATGTTGAACTTGCAAAAACTACAATCAAATCTGAGATTTCTCAACGACAATCAGGCGAAAGAGACAAATTTAGCCGTCTAGCTCCATAGACTCCCATTCATTTTGCACTCATTGCCTCATGCCGGCGATCGCTCCCAGTGGAACTCTTGTGGAACTTCAACCAAATTAAACATTATAATATGGGTAGATGAAATCAAGCATTCTGATTGGTTGAGATTGAGTCACGGGGTGTGCTTTATTGAGCCATAAAGTATTGTACACCTGTTTACATTTACCTTAAATGGGAGCTTTCCATATTAGTGCACACTCAAAATAACGGTTAGATTCTGCGCGACCGTTAGTTGTATTTTCAAACTTGACAGTTGGCAAACATGTTTCGTGTAAACTTTGATCTTTTGGGGGGAATGACTTTTGATGAGTGGTTAGCCGAAAAGGATCATTCAGGTGGGCGTAATGCTATTACAGATAAAAAAGAAATGGAGGTCTATGAAATGTTGCGCAACGAAAGAAACACTGTCAGCCAAACGAAGTGGGCAATTAACTGCTTCACCAACTGGTGCGAAGAGATGGGGAACATCTCCGCTGCGCGTCGGGCCTAACAACACCCTTGAACACTTATTTTATTGACGATAGAGTACTGCCTCTCGTACCTTATTGCTTAAGTACAATGGCGCTTAATAGACAAATTATCACCCTACTGTTATGTCCGTAAAACACCATAGGGTGCCCGGTTGGGCCGGGTGATGTAACGATGTGTTAGTTACTGTTCCTTTAAGAGTTTCAGCATCAGAGTACAGCAGGTGCCGTAAACGTTGATGTGCGGCAGTTCAAATAAAGAAACTAAACGAAGCTACAGGGCGTGGTTACTGAGTCTTCGCAGACACAATACCTACGTCACACAACGTCAAGCAGGCTCAACTGCGCATGTCGGTGGCAAAAGACTAACTTCTCCCGGGTATTATACACTTGGAGTGTCGATCAGGTAATTATATATCTCTGGAGACTGGATTGCAGGGCTTGACATTAACTTCTTGAGCCACTTGTCATTTGGACAAGTACATTTACGTTTCACTTGTCCATGCACAAAACTCACTTGTCCCCCCAGACCTTTAAATAGCCTGACGAGTGAAACGGGCAAAACTAGCCTGGCTAACGGAGGTCGCTTTCTCAGGCAAATGATGAATGAAACAGGCTTGGTTAAAGAAATCCGAGATGCTGGTGTTACGGCGTGTCAAACTGGTTAGTGGAGAATAATACAAGGTTAAGTACCGGACCAAGTTATTTGTAGTTTATTGTAAGTACAGTGGAAAAACCCTAATGATGTTATAGGGGAAAACCCACCGTCGCTCCGCAGAGTGGACATTCGACATCCATGTACCCAAGGCAGACCTGGACATACTCGCAGGTCCCCTTCACCACATACATACAACTTTAGCCAAGCTTTTAGAATTGTAATATAGGAAATAAAAATAAATTAAATTCAAAATGTAACCGTCAAAGATTCAAAAATCAGATACAGGTGTCAACATTGAAAACTGGATATTTTAAAGTTTACAAATCACATACAGGTGTCAACATTGAAAACTGGATATTTTAAAGTTTACATAGAATCCCTCCCTTCACACCCTTTAAAGGGTGTGACAACAAACACAAATTGAAAATATCCATAGCAATGATTAGAAGACACCACCCTTCACTTCAGCCAAGCTGTCACCATTAATCATTATAAGAAAAATAAGAAAAAATATAAAGTAAAATAAGAAAAATAGAAAATAAGAAATAGAAAAAAGGAAGTTTTTGGTTAAGAAATATAGAAAAAAGGAGAAGGTGGCCCTAACGACTGTTGTCGCACCAGTTATGCCCGTCACCTGCAGCCTCACAAAAACGTTCAATCTCACCACACTCTGCTCCCAAATAAAACTGTGTCTGCTGTTCCTCTGTTAAAACATTGGTCAGTCTCCCTACACACCTCCCTGTCAGGTTCTTAATGCAGGGTATGCAGCAGCAACTGCATACGATCATGATGGCTACCGTCGCTGCCAATGCCCCCACCACTGAGACAATAACAGATGTCCATTTACCGAACCATGATTGCAACATTTTGGTGAAGTAGTTGTCCACTCCACTGTTCTCAGCCAGCTCCTTACTTAATTATGTTAGCCCCTTCAATGCCCTAGCTACAGAGCCGTCTGGTGCGGTGTTATTAGGGATAAACGTGCAGCAAAAGTTCCTACACACTCCACCTTTCTCGGCCAACAACATGTCCAATGCCATACGATTATGCAGTGTCATGCTGCTGGTTCTGTCTAGCTGTTCGGCCAACCCCCCAATAGCATCCCTGGTAAACATGCATCCTACATGTTTTTGAGTATATAGGTGACAATATACTAAACCCAACAAAACCAGCAATTCAGAAGATGGTGGAAGAGAATACTGACATTTGATATTGCTTGCCTCATTGAAATGTTGTTGGCAGCACAGTGTATACCATTTTGCTCAAACAAAATTCCTCCTTGACTACGTAAAACCCCCCGCCCCCACACCCCTCCTCCCTGGGAAGAGTCATTTTCCCACCAGCCTGCCAGCCTGTCTCATCCCTGTGCCCAAAAAGCCAAGGCCAACAGGACATAATGACTACAGACCCGTCGCCCTGACCTCTGTGGTAATGAAGTCTTTCGAGCGCCTGGTGCTGGCACACCTTAAATCCATCACTGACCCTCTACTGGACCCCCTGCAGTTTGCCTACAGAGCCAACAGGTCTGTGGACGATGCAGTTAACATGGCCCTCCACTTCACCCTACAGCACCTGGACTCCCCAGCATCCTATGCCAGGATCCTGTTTGTGGACTTCAGCTCTGCCTTCAATACCATCATCCCCGCCCTGCTTCAGGACAAGCTCTCCCAGCTGAACGTGCCTGATTCCACCTGCAGGTGGATCACAGACTTCCTGTCTGACAGGAAGCAGTGCGTTAAGCTGGGAACACAAGTCTCTGACTCCCGGTCCATCAGCACCGTATCACCTCAGGGCTGCGTCCCTTCTCCTCTGCTCTTCTCCCTGTACACCAACAGTTGCACCTCCAGTCATCCGTCCGTCAAACTCCTGAAGTTTGTGGACGACACCACCCTTATTGGGCTCATCTCTGGTGGAGACGAGTCTGATTATAGGTGGGAAGCGGCCAACCTGGTGACCTGGTGCAGCCAGAACAACTTAGAGCTCAATGCTCTTAAGACAGTGGAGATGGTTGTGGACTTCAGGAGGAACACAGCCCCACTCACCCCCATCACCCTGTGTGACTCCCCAGTCAACACTGTGGAGTCCTTCCGCTTCCTGGGCACTATCCTCTCCCAGGACCTCAAGTGGGAACTGAACATCAGCTCCCTCATCAAGAAAGCACAACAGAGGATGTACTTCCTTTGGCAGCTGAAGAAGTTCAACCTGCCAAAGACAATGATGGTGCACTTCTACTCAGCCATCATTGAGTCCATCCTCACATCCTCCATCACCGTCTGGTACGCTGCTGCCACTGCCAAGGACAAGAGCAGACTGCAGCGTATCATCCGCACTGCTGAGAAGGTGATTGGCTGCAATCTGCCTACCCTCGAGGACCTGCACACCTCGATGACCCTGAGGCAAGCGAGGAAGATTGTGGCCGACTCCTCCCACCCTGGACACTCCCTGTTTCAGTCACTCCCCTCCGGCAGAAGGCTGCGGTCCATCAGGACCAATACCTCACGCCACAAAAACAGTTTCTTCCCTTCCGCTGTTGGCCTCTTCAACAAGGCCAAGGGACCACACTGACTCTAATGACTCTTGCTTAAAACACACTGCTTTTTGCACTGCATTACAACAATGGTATCTTGTACATTTGTATTTTTTGTAATTTTTGTATTTTTATATTGTAATTTACGGCAACTTATATTTTATTTTATTGTATATTTAATTCTATTCTAATCCCACTTAGTACTGCTAGTTTATGTACCCTTAGTATAGATAGTCCACATATTTAAATTTTAGGTATATGTTTATTGTATGCACCTTCCTGCCAAAGCTAATTCCTTGTCTGTGCAAACTTTCATGGCGAATAAATCCCATTCTGATTCTGATCTTGCAACAGGAAGGGCTCCACCATCAAAGTTGCCCAAGACCAAATCATTGAACCTGCTTTACTGGGGAGTCAGGTGGCTGAGCGGTTAGGGAATCGGGCTAGTAATATCAGACAAGAAATGTAATAATTGTTTTATACGGAGCTGTTTCACTGAAAAATGAAACTTTCATGGCGAATAAATCCCATTCTGATTCTGATTCTGGTCTTGCAACAGGAAGGGCTCCACCATCAAAGTTGCCCAAGACCAAATCATTGAACCTGCTTTACTGGGGAGTCAGGTGGCTGAGCGGTTAGGGAATCGGGCTAGTAATATCAGACAAGAAATGTAATAATTGTTTTATACGGAGCTGTTTCACTGAAAAAGGATTCCCTGGAAGACAAAACAAAAATGACATCCTACGCAAATTTGATAACAGTTCGGTAAATAAACTGAGAACTATGTATCTAAAACTCCCTATACCACCTAAAATGAAAGAAACACATCTCAAAATTATGAACAACATATATATCCCTCCAAAGAATTACTTAGGCTTCGTTTTGATATTAATGATAACATATGCTCATTCTGTGAATGAGACGTGGAGTCCACAGACCATATATTTTTCTCATGCAGGTGTAACGTAGCCTGGTCCTAACGAGACCCTCGTACATTTCATTTGTACAGAGGGTCTGTGATCGCTCCATTGACAAGCGTTAACTTCCTTGAAGGCGGGTACTCTGTTGAAGTTTAAAACTATTGTATCTGCCATAACCAATCGCTAGCGTTCGCCTTAGCCAACTCCTTCACCACTAGCTACTGTAACGGAGCTAGCTGCCGTAACTGGAAAATCAAACTTTTCCCGAACCCCGTGGGGAGGAGGGCCACAACATCATGGCCACCAACAAAACTTAGCAAAGATTGTTCTTGCTCCGGCTTTAACTTTTGGATATTCGGCAGCGTTGCCACAACGGACCGAATAGCTTCGCTCGCATCTTTCTCCGCCGCCATTACTGAACTACAACTCAAACTAGAGCACAACATCAATGTCATCATTCTCAGCCACTCCCTCTGTTTGCTGATTGGCCCTACACAAAAAACCGACTGAGAAAACCGACTTAGGTGCCGAATTCCCAGACCTAGTACAGAAGCAAAAGCAAAATTGAGCGGAAGTACATAGGAGGGCAGAGCCAGGCTAGGTGTAACGGGTGTAAACCTGTGAAACTCACTCCTAAGGTATGTAACAATGAACAACGAATCAACGAATAGCTAGCTTGTCTTTCGCATAGTTGGTAGTGGTCACGCTTGGCAAGTCAGAGGTCATGCTTTCAAGCCCAGTTAGTGGTGAACGACACCTTGTTGTGACGGAGCGTGGCTACGTCTCTTACATACCGTCACACAGGGTAGTACAAAAATGTTGGCTCGACATCCACAAATGTATAAAACAAAATGTTTCACTATTCCCAACTTCTATCTCAAGAGACAATGTTACATTTGGTATGATTCTGCAAAACAAAAATGATGATTTATGTTGCAATGTTATACTATGTATGGCACAGTTTTTTGTATCCTTTTTTCTTAAATTAATTTAAATTATACCTAAAGTCCTTAAAATTGGTAAACGGAAGAAAAGCACAAGAATTGTATGATATGCTAAAACACTTTCCCACAATGTCAACGAACCATAATTGCCCCCTTATATGTCATATTATTTAATTGATTTTATATTTACATTTAGTCATTTAGCAGACGCTCTTATCCAGAGCGACTTACAGTAAGTACAGGGACATTCCCCCTGAGGCAAGTAGGGTGAAGTGACTTGCCCAAGGACACAACGTCAGTTGGCACAGCCGGGAATCGAACTGGCAACCTTCAGATTACTAGCCCGACTCCCTCACCGCTCAGCCATCTGACTCCCACATATATATTATATATGTATATATAATTTATTTTTGTTGTTGTTTTGTTTTTTTCCTTTTCACTTCCCTTGTAATCCAATCTGTATTATAAAATGTGTATTTTTGAATACGATGTTATTATGCCATTTGGCAAATGTTCTGTAGCTACCTTCATGTACAAAAAGAGTATCGATGTTGCAATATACATTTTCAACAACAACAAAAAATACACAAAAAAAAACGGAAGAAACTTGTCTGTACAGGAAGTAGTTGTTCTATGTCTCAATAGTAGCATTGAGCATCTTCCCAAGCAAGCCAAGAAGTAGGAGCAGGTTATCTAACTGAGTGAAGACATCATCTGTAAGTGTCTGTGATATGTAATCTCATATAGCCTATTTATAAGATATAGACTATGCTGTAATAAAATGTAGGCTGTTGAACTAGGTTGTAGTAAAGTGCAAGTGCATACTATGTCTGGCTGTCTGTGGCTCGATTATCCCGAGAACCGGGCAGTGTAGTAAGTTGACATTCGGCAGGTGTATTGCACAGGACTTAAGTATGGATGCAGTGTCGCGTTTGAAGTTGTTTGGATGAGCGTTCTACGAGAAATAAGTGAACGCATTCTCCGCCATGTTGAGACACACTAAAAGCAATAGAGCCATGGATAACTCAAATTTTCGTATCCTTCCGCGCGGCAGGATACGTTCCGCGACCCAGCCAGTCCAATGAAATGTTGTTTGAATATATTTAGCGGTTTACGAGAAATAATCAGAAAACGTGTACGCTGCCATGTCGAGCTGCATGAAGAGCTAGGTAACAATCAAATTTCTGTTCAAAGTACGTTAAGTAGCGAGTTATCTATATAATCACTGTACAAAAAGCCATGGAGTAACCCATCTAGGTGGCTATAATTTAGGCATAGCCTACTGTTCAAAATATGGTAGGCCTACATTCTAAACGCGTTTGCTCCCATGTTGAGATGCACTACGCGATTAAGTATGCTAGCTATCATACTACTGTACAGTACCCTAAATGTACATTAAAATACAAAAAAACACTATAGGCTACATCTGCTTTCCAGCTGAACGATGTGAAGCCGATGGGCAGCGGATGAGGCAGACCAAGTCACTCGGAGCCACCTGGGGCCAAAGGTAAATGCTCGTGCTTCTATCCTTTGAGTCATGGTTTCCACAAATAACAAACGTTTACTTTTCAGTAATGCATGATAGGCTTCAGAGGAGTTTGTTGTAGAAAATGGTCTAGAGACAAAAGAGTAGGCACCTGTACGTGCATTGACTATCGCCTCACGCAGGAGAGTAGAAGGTTTGTTACACTAACATGCCTAAAGATAGCCGTGCGAGGCGCGAGAAGAGGCGCGAGGCAACCCGCCGTACACGAGCAGCAGAGACGGACGAAGCACGAGAAGCACGCCAAGCTCAGGACCGGGAAAGCCACAGCTGTGCGCGAGCCGAGGAGACCCCAGAGCAGCGGATGGACCGTCAGGCAAAGAACGCCGTGCGCCGTCGGGACGCAAGGGCAAAAGAAACACCGGAGATGCAAGCGGAGCGACAAGTAAAGGATGCCGTGCGCATGCGGGAAGTTAGGGCAAAGGAAACACCGGAGATGCAAGCGGAGCGTCGGGAAAGGGACACTATGCGCCGTCAGTCAAGGGAAGCAATGCGCCGTCAGGAAATGACAGCCAAGCAATCACCAGAGATGCGGGTGGAACAAATGGGCACTTCACTAGTTTATACAATTTAGGCTAATAGACATTTACTGTGTACATTCAGACGTTAAGTTTACTTAAAATGAATGTTTGTTGCAGTGAGCTACCTAACACAATTGAATTGCTTCTTTACTTTTTTGTTGCTTTTTTACAGTTTCACTATTGTTTTATGAATGCATCTGCAAATGCATCTTATTAAGGTGTCAGGTGGCTGAGCGGTTAGGGATACGGGCTAGTTATCAGAAGGTTGCCAGTTCGATTCCTGGCCGTGCTATATGACGTTGTGTCCTTGGGCAAGGCACTTCACCCTACTTGCCTCGGGGGAATGTCCCTGTACTTACTGTAAGTCGCTCTGGATAAGAGCGTCTGCTAAATGTAAATGTAAGGTGCCTGCTCTGCCCAGACCTAAAGATTTATTTGTGCCTAGATATGGACTTCCAGAATTAGGAGCGCGCGAGCAAATTGTTTCGTATTAGTTGGGCGCAAAATACAGTTTTTTTAATCAATGCCCCCCCCCCCCCAGCCAACTCAAGCAAGCAGTCATTTGAGAAGGTTGTTACCTTTGCGGCACCAAAGAGTTACCAGGCAATTATTAAATATAAATGTATTACTTTTAATATAGGCCTACACCTCGAAAAAAAGTCCGGACCTCGGTGTCCTCAATAGTCGATACGGCCCTGCATGGTTGCCACATAATGGACACATCACTTTTCACCTTATGTTTCTGAGGTCTTCCCGCTTCTAGCAGGTGAAAATCTCACACCCTGTGAACATGCATATATGATTTTGTTTACTATATCTGTATAAGGTTGCAGAGGAAGCCAGTTGTATATGGGCCAGTAGGCCTACATTAAATATTGTTGTCTGCGGACGCAATAGGCCTACCAATGTTTATCATTATTCAGACTCTACATTTTGGGGGGCCTCAAGGGGGTCCAAGCTTGTTGTCACAGGAGCACTGAGTGCCGTTTGGCGGAGAACTGAAAATACATCAGTACTGTGAATGTAACGGGTAATTGCACTGCTCGTCAGTCACATATACCCGGCCTTTACTCACACCTGGCTTCTAACTCGGCACCTCCGTCTTGCCTGCCAACGCGACCCGCGACACTTCCAAAAAGCCATGGACTGTACTTTTTGAGGAGTGAGTTTTACCAATTTATATTGTGAACTGAGCTACATGAACCTTCTCTTCATTTGTGAATAAACTTGGAATGATGCATCATGTAAGTCTTGAGCATTATTGAACTACAGGCTGCCTTGAAACCATGCACTGATGTGGCACATACAGCAGAAACACAGACACTTCCTGTTTCTGAGGAAGTTAATATGTTCTCAAACCCGAGAAGACGGACATCCTTGTTCTGGCAGTCGAAAGGGTGCAAGCTCACGGAGGCTCATCTGCAGTCCAGGTTATGGAGGCCCTGCTGTGGAGAGGTGTGTTGGTAGTTCTCTGCACACCTGCTGTTCTCACCTGCCCAGGTGAGTGAGGGAGAGGGGGGATGTGTTGGGACTGTAACATTTGTCTGTTTGCTTGCAGAGTTAAGAACGGATGGCTGAGTGCTTTGGTGATTTCTCTGTGATAGGAGAACAAAGGTTTGGGGAAACAAAACATGTTTCCTTCAGAAAAAAACTTTCTATAAATGCTCTGGCAAATTACTTTTAGTCACCTAATCGGAAACATCAAAATTGAGCTCACATGACTCTTTTTTCTGTGCTTTTTGCCATTCTCTGGCCGAGCATTGTTCTTGATCACCATGTCTCATCTACTTTTGATTTAATTGGTCAGACTTTTATTCAAATTAGACATTTTTAGGTGAAAATATTGCTGCCATCTGACAGATCTGACAGTTTAATAACGTTTATCAGACACTTTTATTCAACGTGACGATCAAATACATAAATGAATACACAACCAAGTTCCACAAATAATCAAGGATCGGAAGCAAGGACCTTCGAAATGTAATTTCTGTGGTTAGTGCCTAGTAGGTCTATTTTATTCAGACAGTGCAACAGTGTACTTTAATATCCAGGTGGGCCTGAGTGTCCAGTCGTCCAGAGTCCCGGAGCCCTCTCTTTCAATGGGCCCAACTCCTCGGCAGAGATTCTGTGTTCCACGTCTAGGCCCAATCCCATGGGGCTCTACCTGCGCGGACGTTTCCGTGGCAACAGATTGGTGGCATACCTGGACATGAACGACAAAGCGGTAATACGAACGAGCGTCGAGGCAGAGTTCAGGGGTCGTCTGGTGGTGGTCGAACAACCTGCAGTCAAGCGTTGCTGTACGGTGGCCTTGCGTCTGTCTTGGCTGCGCGTGGTGGACACGGACAGCTACAGCTGCACCTGGATGTACTTCGACAGCGACACGTCCTCGCCGCTGGAGTTCCGGAGTAAAGGCTCCGTAATTATTGTCAGAGGTGAGAAAATTCAAATGGCAACAAACAATTGACTGAAAGAAAGCTATGGCAGAATGGTACCAAAGCAAACACTACTGCGATGCATCCTGTACTGGAAAACACAGATCAATAGATACAGGCTGTAACAAGGGTGAGTGATGAGGGTGTATTGAATTACAAAGTAAAAAGCTGGTCCTCTCTCTTTCCCTCTCCCACCTGTCTCTTTCTCCCTGTTGTTCTTTACCTCTCTGCCTCTCATTCTCCATCGTGTTCTTTCTCCCTCTTCTCTCCCTCTCCCTTCCTCTCGTTTCGTAGAAAGGGATCCTAACAAGCCCTGTTTGGATGGCTTCGTCATGGACCTCATCTTGATCGTGCTAAGTTTATTAGCCTTCGTCATTGCATTTTTCGTCTTCATTGGAGCTCTGGTGTGGAAATGCACAAGGGTCAGTAGTTCATATTTCTTGGTAGACTCATAAAGGGTGGCTCATACAATAACACCAAGAATAACTTGGTGTCTGTGTTCAGGGGTGTGGTTCTCAAATGGTTTCAATTGGAAAACAAAACCGTTGCAGTTTCATTTTGGCTGTTTCAGGCAGCCCTACATTTCAGTTAACATTACATCTTTCTAGACAGAGCAGATGGTTTGGGGGTTTTCCTGATACTCCGGTGTGGTTCTTCGAACAATTTTCCTGTTTTCCAGCAGAAAAGGAGGCAGTTCATGCCTGGCAGAGCCAACAGACAAAACAGGCCCAGACACCCTCATCAGCACCACCAGAGGTGTCCACAGCAGTCTCCAGCAGCTCACAGACAGCCCTCCACAACCTCAGTACTTCACGAGATTATTGTGATTTGACTTAGGAAATACTGCAATCATACCTGAACTGAATTGAGTTCATCACATTTCTACCTTCATTAGGTGCATTATACAGCATCAGTCTTTCCATGAGAACCTGCAAAGTTTGTCATTTCATATGGCTTTTTATTCTTCTGCTTTTTTTTATTCTAAAAGAAGCTAAAAATGATGTGTTGCTTCCTGTATTTTGGTTGCTACCCCACATTTAGTGTTTATTCACGCAGAAATAAAGACACATACCACATCCTGTTTGACGTCAAGCCTATATCTCACACACTACTAGAAAATACAAAGCTGCGTGGGGAAATGTAGTTGTTTCGAACAAATCATAAACTAAATTCTCTGCCCTTCAAGTCCGAAGTCCAATTCACACACCCATATATATATATATGTAATAGGCCTTGTGTTAGAAAAATTAAGGATGTAACCTTTATACTGCATAAAAGAACACTGGAAATATTTCCTATAGCTAATAATGTGTTATGTATACCCCCGCATGATCCATGGAGGTGGTTAAACTATACAGATACTGGAATAATGTCCTTCTCAGTATTTAACTGTTTGTGCTAGTCCATGTGGAATTAGTAAATCACATTTAATATGAATTATACTAAACATTACAGTTAAAACACTGATCTGAAGTCTATATTCTAATACTATTTTATCAAATGGCAACTGGTAGTGTAGTCTATTACAGGCTAAATACATCAGAACATTTATGCATGGAAAGAGGTAGCCTATTTAGAGTTAATAAAATGGCCTTCTCAAAAGGGGAGTTCAAGGTTCTTCGGAAACCAAGGTTGTGTGTGTGTGTAGGCAGAGATTATCCTTGGGACTCGCTCTGTGGGGGGATAAGTAGCCTACTTCTAGAAAAACTAGGTTTTTCTTTTGACTGAACTTTCAGCACTTTCATGCGCGGAACTATAGCTCTATCTTTTTCACCACACGGATCGGTAGTTGGCTGCACAGTGTAGGGCATAGCCGGTTGTGCGTTTGTGGAGATTACTGGAAAATTACTGGACAACACCTGGATAAGCGTTTCCGATTTCGTATTACAAAAACGCGCCCGCCTCCGACTAATCAAAGATCAACATTGGTCGACATGTTGGTAGATTCCTTTAACCAAGCACAGACCTAAACGTTCGCCAACCCCCTAATACCGTTGGCCATAGCTTTCATGGATTCTGGATAGCCATCTAATGTTTGAAGATTTATGAAGTTGAGCTCTCATAAATTGGCCTTGTGTAAAATGAAGATGTTAAAGTTATTACGGACATCGGCTGGACAGACCGGAATCATTCAGTTTAATGGTAAGGAGGAACTGATTTGTGCCATGGTTTGTGCACAGTACGGTCAGACCCTCTGGTACGGTCCTTATCACTACGTCACGACGTTCGCACTGTGTTGACGTTGACGAAGTTGGGATCAAATCACATTGATTGTGTTCAATGTATCGTTCACAATGAAATCAATTGTGTTGGGTCTAAATAATCATAAAGTATTATCAATCCAATATGTTTATAGCATTACATTTATATATTTTAAAAAAGTAATACAAATAACGATGTATTCTGATTTTAAAATTTTAATTTGTTTGCGTGCCTGCTGTTCAGGAGTTCGTAAACTGTCCTCCATTCCTGCGCCGAGTCCGAAGGTGTGCATAGTAGGAGGAGGTCCTGCTGGCTTCTATACAGCACAGCACCTCTTGAAGGTATGGAGTCCAGTTTTTGTTCTTAACTCCAACTGGAGGGTCATTAACCAGCTGCCTAATCCTCTTACTCATGCTCGTGTTATATTGAATAGAGTCTTTGTCAGGTTATTCCTTCCAAAACATGACTTTTATGAGAACCAGAGCTGAACATTCTTGGAACCTCAAAAACATCAGCTTCCACTGACATCTTGCCATTCGCTGTCAGAATCCGAATAGGTCAGTCAAAAAGCATGCTATTCATTTAGTCTACACTTGGGGGAGGGGAGATTTGAACAAGGCTTTACAAAGACATACAAACTGGGGTACAGTCTGATAAAGAGCGAGGTTGTGGCTGGCTACACACACACACACAAACAAACACACACACACACACAGATGACAGTCTGATAAAGAGTAATGAAGAAAGTGTTTGTCCGTCTCTTCATAAACGGACTGACTAAGTTCAGTTGAGTTCTGGATTTTAATAAGTATTATCAATCTTCAGATTGGGAGAGAAAACCAGACCTCTGACAATAAATGACAACACAACACCAGGCTTAGGACTCAATCATGTCTCTCTCAGCTCTGAAGGCCGGAGGACCATCTTTTATAGGGCACAATAATGTAAACATAGAGCGAGATTGTGGCTGGCAACACACACACAGACGACAGTTTGATAAAGAGCAAGGTTGTGGCTGGCTACACACACAAACACACACACACACACTAACCGGTGTACAGTGTGATAGTGAGCGAGGTTGTTGCTGTTCCGTGTCGCAGGCCCGACCAGACGTGCAGGTGGACATATACGAGCGTCTGCCAGTGCCGTTTGGTCTGGTCCGGTTCGGCGTGGCGCCAGACCACCCCGAGGTCAAGGTGAGTTTGCTGTTTTCATTATGAAACACAACAACAAAAGTCGTCGAAACGTTGTCTCTATCTTTCGCGCAACATGATGAGTCATTGTTCAACCAGTCATTTTAGGGTGTCTCACAGTAACATAGAAACAGAGGCATAGGAGGACAGGACATTTACACACTGCCCCTATCATGCTCTGAGCAATGGACCTGTCGGTCTGTCTCTCATCCTCTGTCTCGTTTCTCTATCTCTCCTTTCTCAATCTGTCCTTCTGACCTATCTCTCTCTCTTTCTGTTCCTGTTACTCTTTTGTTGACATTAGAACGTAATCAACACCTTCACACAAACGGCCCAACACACCCGGTGTAGTTTCCACGGCAACGTGAGTGTGGGGAAGGACGTAAGCGTGGAGGAGCTCCAGAGGGCCTACCATGCTGTGGTGCTGGTGAGGACACAACACTGCCTTCTGGGTAGTGTAGTTCTAGAGTTCAATCACTCCAAGACCTAAACTACCTGAACTGCCATTTCCTTAAAGGCAATGTTGATAATGACCAATATTGTTGAGACACACTTTTTGTCATATTTGCTCAAATAAACTTCACATCCTGATTGCAACCAATACATCTAATGGTTTGACAGTAACTTGAGTTTGACTTTCGAAATCAAGCTAAAATTGCAATGTTCTCAAAACTTACCAATCCTATCATTAACTATTAATTGTATGTGTGTGTGTGTGTTGACGGGGGTAGAGCTATGGTGCAGACGGGAACAGGAGAATGGGTGTACCAGGTGAAGACTTGGCTGGTGTGTACTCTGCCAAAGACTTTGTGGGCTGGTACAACGGGTTGCCTAGAAACAAAGAGGTATAGTATGTTCACGTCTTCAAGAAAACATTTTCTTAATTCCTATCTCTATTTTCTCTGGCTCCCTCTCTCTGTTAGTCTCTATTTCCAGTCTTCCCCTCTTCCCTCCCCTCTTCCATTTGGCTCTTTTTCTCATACTATTCCTTGTTTGGCTTCATGTGTTTTCTTTCGTTCTGCCCCCTGTGTGTTCCAGCTGAAGCCAGACCTGAGCTGTGACACGGCTGTGATTCTGGGCCAGGGGAATGTGGCCCTGGATGTAGCGAGGATCCTGCTGTCTCCTCTGGAGATCTTAAAGGTTGGACCCCCGTCATCCCCGCTTTGCTCAGGTTATCTCCAACCATGATATCTTGAAGTTGACTGTATCAGACCCTACACATGGACAGCATGGGTTTGAATACAAATACTTGCATGTCCTGTGTGGGGTGAGGATTTAAGGGTGGGGGGGTATAACTCAATGGTCGAGTATTTGACTGCAAATCAAGAGTCGCAGGTTTAAATCCCCCCCCTTAAATCCTTAACCCCTCCCGTACGTCGCATTGGAGGAAAGACAAATGAATGCATTACGCTAGCATTCGCTCACGTAATTAGCATTAGCACGTGTCCTTGCTTGTTGAGATCTTACCGGTGTGTTTTCCCCCCTCGTTTGCAGAAGACGGACATCACGGAGCTGGCGCTGGCCACTCTGGCGGAGAGCAGGGTGCGGAGGGTGCTCATCATGGGCAGGAGAGGTCCTCTGCAGGTGGCCTGCACCATCAAGGTGTGAGGCGCCAATATTAACCTCTGACCCAGTGCTTCCTGCCTGTTTTTTGGGGGGGGGTCAGTCCCCCGCTGGAAAAAGGAAAAATAAATATTTAACGAGAGGCTTCAGAAAGTATTCAGACCCCTTTGCTTAGGACAGGATTTTATTGTGTTGTAGATTTTATTGTGTTGTAGATGTTATTGTAGGCAAAATTTTTTATTTATTTATCTGTACTCAATTACCCATAATGACACAGTTATTTTGGCGTATTAATCTAAAACTGAAATCTCTCATTTACATTAGACAGGTGGACTCAAACGCTGTGCAAAAATTGTTGTTTTTTTTCTCCACCAGGAACTGAGAGAGATGGTGAACCTGCCTGGCACCAGACCAGAGATGGTTCATGCTGACTTCAACGGCATTGCAGAGGCTCTGAAAGGTGGGGTGATTGGCTGGCTTCCCCTTTCCTAATAACTATGTGTTTTGAAACATTGCAGATAAATGATGGGCAGAGTGATAAGTAAGGGTGTAATTCTGAGAGAGGAATGGGGTGGTTTAGGGATGGTGGTTTAGCTCAGTGGTTCCCAACCCTGGTCCTCAGGGCACCCCTGTCCTGCATGTTTTAGATGTTTCACTGCTCCAACACACCTGATTCAAATGAATGGTCATAAGCAGGCTTCTGCAGAGCTGGATAACGACCCATTCATTTGAATCAGGTGTGTTTGAGCAGGGAAACATCTAAAACATGCAGGACAGGGATGCCCTGAGTACCAGGGCTGGGAACCACTGGTTTAGCTGACACGCGAGCTGAGACCTTTTAAGATCACTTTGTAAGCTCTATGTGGTCTGTCTGTCTGTGTGCTCGCTTGTGTGTGTGTGTCTGTCTTTGTGTGTGTCTGTGTGTGTGCGTCTGTCTTTGTGTGTGCTTGTCCGCCTGTCCCCTCAGCTCTGCCGAGGCCCAGGAAGCGTCTGACGGAGCTACTGGTGAAGGCAGCGATGGAGGTCCCTGGAGAGCAGGAGCAGGAGAGGAGGAGACTAGCATCCCGCTCCTGGGCCTTCCGCTTCCTGCGCAGCCCGCTGGAGGTCCTGCCCTCCGCCGACCTCACCAGGGCCGCTGGACTCCGATTGGCTGTCAACAGACTGGAGGTGACAAGCTCCAGTTAAAAATAACAGCTGTTTGCCAAAGTGCTGTACAATGGCGAATAATGAAAACAGACACGTTAAAACACAATCACAGACAATGTACAAACATGTTACCACTGCACCTACCTATGACCAAATGCAACAATAAATTCGTTTTAAGAAAATATTTAAAACCATATGTTGATGCAGTTTTTATGGCAAATGATTCCAGAGCTATAGAGCAGCCGCTGAGAAGGCTGGATCTCCCTTCAGTTTGAGACGTGTCCTTGGAACAAGTCAACCTTAGACCACTGGTTGATCGGAGGTCTCGCATGTATTTTGATTAAATGAAAGAAGATCAGAAATGTACAGAGGATCCAAGCCATCCAGACCCTTATAAAACAAACAATAATGCCTTGAACTGAATAGGGCTTTTGACTTTGAGCCAGTGTAGAGCCCAGGACTGGTGAAATATGTTCTCTCTTTGTTCCAGTCAATAGTCTAGTGGCGGCATTTTGGACAAGGAGGGGCCACACATAATACAGTACAAAACTGTCCATATATACTTTTGTTATTCAAGACCTGTTCGTTTCAATTAAATCTGGTTCTTGCTGACTGCCTCAATCTCTTTCTGTCCCCAGGGATCGGGTGATGGTGCGTGGGCCGTGACCACAGGCGAGGTGGAGGATGTGGCATGTGGCCTGGTCATTAGCAGCATTGGCTACAAGAGCCTTCCCATTGACCCATCGGTGCCCTTTGACCCCAGCAAGGCCATCATCCCCAACACTATGGGCCGTGTACAGCAGGCAGCAGGTGTGTGTGTGTGTGTGTGAGAGAAAACGAGAGAGATAGGGAGTTAGGGAGGGAAAGAGAGATCCTTTGTTACGGCTGCTCATGGAATGACTGGAGAACTATGAGTTGTTTTTCAGTCCAAGATGGAGACCTCCGTAAAGCTTCATCTTCTCAGAATGAAGCCTGCAAACACAAAACTATTGGAAAGTGCTATAATCACATCGCATTACTGAGAGTATAGTAGAGCCAGAGAGAGAGCCCTCCAGTCTCACTGGTGTGTGTGCTTGTGTGTTGCATTGTCAGAAAAGTTGAAGATGTAACCCTTAATAGAATGATACTGTGTTTAACATTACATGTGTACAGAGAGAAGCTACCCCTAAGTTAACTCTAGGCGTACGTAAACATACTGGATCCGTATCTTGTTGACCTGGAGGAAGGGTGAGCATTTGTCACTGACCGAGACTAGAGGATGTCCGGGGTTTTTGTTTGTTTAAAGGAGATACTGTTCGACAGAGCTAGGTGGACTGGAAGGTCTGGTGACCATTTGCTTGTCACCTTTTTGGAGGAGCTTTTATGACACCAGGACTGGAGATTCTGTGATTTCAGCTGCTATTGTTAACAACCAGGTTTGATGTTGTAAACACGCACGCACACACGCGCAAGATCTATGTAAGGGAGACAGCCAATGGTGACAGTCGCATGTCTGTGTATGAACCAATGACTGTGGAGAGCGGATTGGTTTAAATGGTCTTACATGAAGACCATTTAAACGATCAAACTTGCCGGCAAGCATTAAGCTATTGTACTGTCTTTGAATCCGACAACTCTGTGCATTACTTGATAAAGATGTTGTCTAACATGCATGTTGCCAGGTCTGTATTGCAGCGGCTGGGTGAAGAGAGGTCCCACTGGGGTTATAGCCACCACCATGAACGACAGCTTTGACACGGCCCGGACACTCCTGCAAGACCTGGAGTCTGGAGCCCTGGACCTCCTCACAGCCAAGACCGGCTCCCAGGAGGTGGCCGCCCTGCTGGAGGAAAGAGGTACTGCGCTTTGGCTTGTCAAAACACCCTTCACTTTTTCAAATCAAATCAAATGTATTTGTATAGCCCTTTTTACACGCAAGCATGTCACAGAGGGCTTCACATACGCCCATAGAACTGCCCCTCAACCAACCTAAACCCTCAAGGAAGACAAGGAAAAACTCCCCAAAAACTCAACAGGAGAAAAAAATGGCAGAAACCTTGGGAGGAGCAATTCAGAGAGGGATCCCCTCCTCCAGAGATGGTTGGTGAGAGAGAGGAGCAGAACACAGGCTAAACATAGTCATACAGTGTCGATGGGTTTTGAAACACCAAAATCCATTGTTCAACTTTATAGATGTAGGACAAGACCGGGAGACTCGAGACCAGGTCCAGCGTTGGCTGACCGACGACCAGGCAGGTGCTGACAACTCAAACCCCCCACACCACAAGGGATGTGTGTGGGGGGGGACAGAGAGAGGAGAGCAGGGATTACAGAATGCCAGGAGCATCTAACAGTTACAGTCATAATAGAATGAGATCCCCACCGGTCAAGTGTGGACTGGTGCAGCAATTTAACAGAGCAAAAAAGGGGAATTTGATGCAACCCCACACACCAAGACAGCGACAGCCCCCCTCGTTTGGAACATGAAATCTGTTCCAGGGGAAGAGAACTCTAAAATAAGTTATACTTATAGAATAAGGATGGAAACAACCCGTCCCCCGTTGCCTCCAACTAGTAACATACTTACCTTTAACAGTCGTAGAATTGACTAAACAATAACGTTTTTAACGTAATTTTAAATGTCGAAACAGTATCAGACTCCTTAATTGAGACGGGTAATTTGTTCCAGAGAAGAGGTGCTCTATATGAGAACGCCCTACCTCCAGCTGTCTTTTTCTTAATTTTGGGAACCACCAGATAGCCGGCATCTTGAGATCTAAGTGTCCTTGCGGGGCAATAGGGTGCAAGGAGACCGGAGAGGTACAGTGGTGCCAATCCATGCAGAGATTTGTAGGTTAGTAGTAGAACTTTGAAGTCAGCTCTGGCTTGGACTTTTTACGTTTTATCCATTCACCAGACGCTTTTATCCCAAGCGACGTACAAATAGTGCTTGTAGAAAAAAATATCAGCAGTTTGAGGATCAGAAGCACCTTGTTTGCACAATTTGGTGGTCAGTCAACACACAGCAACAGAGTACTACGTTAATAGTACAGAGCAACTGCAGTCCAAGAGTTGTTGGAGGAGAATCAGGAATCATGTGTTCAATTTAATCCCAATGAATTACAATAAGAAACAAGGTTCCATTTGTTTTCTAGAGGTCATTTTCCAGGACAATGGACATTTTCAGCAATGATCTGACCATGACGGACATGGAATCCGCTAAAACATGAATATGCTTCTTTCTGTGGAAAAAAACTATGGCTATGGCTTATTGTACATCTAGTCATTTAGCAGACACTCTTATCCAGAGCTAAACTGTTGTGAAACTGTCTCTTTCACATGCTTAGAAATTATGACAAATTGACCTTTGTGCAACCATTGTGCAATCCAGTGACATGAATCGGATGGGAATAACGAACGATGAAAAGCACGTTGTTTTCTGGGCCAGGCCTGGTACGTAGGGGCTAAGGGGGCTGTTAAAAATCGCTTGGGGGCAATAAAAGTGTATAGCTAGCCATGGACAAACTGGTCTTACTTAGCCTTGGCTACTTGCTGGACAACATTGACGTGGGCAGGAACCCTACAAAAACAGGTTAGCCATCAAGTAGGTTTTCACGTCGAAGGAATGTGCTATGGCCTGGTGAGGAATGACAACCACATGATGATGTTGAAAGCATGTCTTTATTCTAACTCTGGATGTGTCTGTGCAGGAGTGAAACCTGTGTTTTTCTCAGACTGGGAGAAAATTGACAGCGAGGAGGTGAGGAGAGGGGAGGCCAGAGGCAAACCCAGGGACAAACTGCAGGACGTGGAGGAGATGTTGCTGGTGGCCAGAACACAGGGGCCCACTACACTCTAATGGACAATTCTGTTAGTAACATTATTTGTTCATCTGTTTGCTTATGACTTTTGTGTTCTCGTGTCATGAACTACTCTAGGGCCTACTCTTTATTGCTACAGGAAATACAAGAGGGACTGTTTTCCCAGGTAGTGAACTGGGGGTTTATAAGAGGACAGAAAGAGGAAGGCAGTTTCATTACCTGTGGCTGCTAATGATTGAACAGATAGAAAACTACTTATTGTGCCTTTAAATATGTGAGCTTGAGTGATGTGGGTTATCAGAAGCTGTCAGACGCACTGCCTTTAAATGCGCACGGTTTCCATCTGCAGATGGTTTTGATTAATTGTCGTTTAGGAAATACTTATTCAAAAGACATTTAATTGTTTTGTGCCGATATTCAGATTTCCACGAGACACACGCAGTTGGAATAAGCTGCTTGTTGTGGTAGACACAGGAGCCTGGTTGCCAGAAATTGACACAACCACTTGGACCACACCTCTCAGTCCAGCTTTCACTCTCCCTCCCTTCCTCTTCTCCTCTCCCTCCGTCACAGACATCCCTGAGGTGCTGGTTCCTGCTGTACTACTGCCTGTGTTGGTTGGTAATGTTGTACAAATGACGAACGTGGCTCAGCTGATTACGACTGAACATGAAATCGATGCATTTCCTAATCATTATTTTGTATAGTCAATAAATGAATCAAAGAAAATGTTACGCAAACTTGAAAATATTCATTCCAAATCACTAACTTTGTCAATGTTAATTTATTTTTATAGAACAATAAAGTAATAAAGTACCTCCCATCTTTTGCTTTACCTTTTTCCAACCTCACATTTCCTACCTCAACTTTTAGTTTCCCAAGTTGAAGTTGGACTCAAATTGGAGACATTCTGTTCCAGGAATGAGTCAACATGAAAATGCATGGTCAGGAACCTCAGAAACTACAGCAAACGAGACAGTGGTTACAGTAGAAAAATGCTTTATCATAGCCTTTTTGTCATACATATAACTGAGAATGATATCTTTTTTATGTTGCCGATCTTTACAGCCCTAACACTTAGGTGCCTTTTGATTTCAAGTGAAGAAGTCCTTAGTTGGGAAAGTGTTTTTCCAAACCAAATGAAGCCGATTTTTACAGTTGAAACCATTGCGTCTTCGCTGCAATGTCCGAGTGACCTTCCATAAATAACGACAAAGTGATCTGAGCTTGGATCGTGCTTCCAGTTGTCAGCGAGTGTGGGGTCAGTAGATCCCAAACGTGGGCTTGTGTCCCTCCCTGTAGCGGTCCAGGTAGCGTAGCGGCTGGCGGTGGGGGTACTTCACCTGGGGAGGGTGGTACACGGGCGGACGCACAAACTCAAACACAGGCTCCTTCATGTCTGCAGGAGGGGACACACGACAAAGACTGCTTCATTAAACTCATGTTATATTCTCAAGCCATCACTTTGCTGGAAAGTTACCCTCTCGGGTGCCCGTACTTATTTAACCCTTGTGCTGCCTTCGGGTCACATGACCCAAAGGTTCATAACGAACCATCGTTGTGTTTACCCAATTTTACCCAATACAAAAACAAATAAAAGTCATTTTATTTTAACCTTCGCAATGTGGAGGGTCTGAGACAGCCCGACGGTTAAAAGAAAATGCTTCACTTTGTTTTTGTATGCGGTAAAGTTGTCGCAATACGACGGTGGGTAACAATGACTGATGGGTCAGAATGACCCGAAGAGAACACAAGGGTTGAAACAGATGTGGGGACTTGGACTCAAAGAGTGTGGTGTGTGTGAGGATTTACGGAGTGTGGTGTGTGTGAGGATTTACGGAGTGTGGTGTGTGTGAGGATTTACGGAGTGTGGTGTGTGTGGGCTTAAGGCCCAAAAATTACTCACACTAAGTAAACTCACGTAACATAGAATGATTAAGTTGTAGTTTTGATATGTGTGATATGTAAAGTTCAGAGTAGTTACATAGTAAGAGGGAACAGAGACAGTTAGGTTAGGGAGGATGTTTGAGACGAATAGGTCTCTTTAGGGTGTAGTAGGCAAATTTGGCAGCAGGAAAAAGGCCCTAAAACTTCCTAGAATCAGCAGAATTTGAGAAGGCTTGGTACGACCAGATGAGGACCGATAGGACATGGTTGTTATAAGATGGATAATAGGCAAATAGGTAGTTTAAAAGTTATGGGGTGTAGATTTGTTCCCTGGAACCTTCTTGTTGTTTAATATGGCATATTGAGCTGAATTAAACCCCTAAATCCTACTTGCATCAAGACTTTAACTGGTTTCCACACTGTTTTTGAACTCTGAAGTTTCTTTTTGGACTTAGAATATGGTCAGAAGTTGAGTGTGTGTGTGTGTGTATTTACGGATTGTGTGTGTATGTGTTGGCTTAAGAGTGTTGTGTGTGGACATACGGAGTGTGTGTGTGTGTGTGTACTTACGGATTGTGTGTGTGTGTGGCTTTACGGAGTGTGTGTGTGTGTGTGTGTACTTACGGATTGTGTGTGTTGGCTTAAGAGTGTTGTGTGTGGACATACTCAGTGTGTGTGTGTGTGGACTTACGGATTGTGTGTGTGGATTTTCGGAGTGTGTGTGGACTTACGGAGTGTGTTGTGGAAGGTGTTGGTGACCGAGGGGTCCCACTGACACTGGAAGAATGCGAGGCCCGCTGGAGTCATGCTGTCCTGGTGGCTCCTGTAGAACTCCACCGTCTTAAAGCTGCGCTCCGCCAGAGAGACACTGAGGGGTGGAGGGAGCCCGGGGCTCTGTTAGCGTGCCTCTGAGCCTTTCCTGTGGTCGGGATGTGTAACACTGTGCATTTGCAGTGTTTGTGAAGATGGGAAAACAGGAAACATGGCTCACCATGCCCGGTTTGGCTCGTGGGCCCGGTAGTCGATGCGTCGGTCCTGTTTAAAGAGCACGTAGATGAAGCGCTGAAAACCGGTGCCTTTCGCTGGAAACGGGGGCAGATAGGAAGCCAGCTCTTCACCGGACTGGGCCACGCCTCCCGGGATATTCCCCCTGCAGCATGACGACGGGGGACGTGGTTAGTTGAGCTCATTCTATAGGAGGCTCCTCATGTGATGCTCCTCATGTGATGCCCCTGAGGAACGCTAGGTGCATCCTGGGAGGGGGGACTTTGAGGTTGGGGGATTTTGAGGTTGGGGTATTATGATACCAATGGATTCTGAATGCAGTGTGTCGCCAAGTTGACCCCCCCCCCCCCCCCCCCCCCGGCAATCAACAAATCTAACCCAGCTGTTGTCAAGCTAGGATCTGTTGCCAAATACAGGCTGGATAGAATGGACCATTTCATAGGGTGGGCTCATAGCGTGCAAGAGGGAGTGGAACACTTTATCTGACTCTTGTTTACTCATTCTTTAGAGATGGCGTATACTCACACTAGCCAGTGTAAATACTCTCCCTCCGATTCCTGTAAATGCTCGTCTGAAACGAGAAAAAACAAAAACATGATGAACACGTCTGATGTTTGAACCAGTGGAGCTTACTGCCACCTAGTGGTGGAGTTAGAGAAGTACACCAGAGATGCATCCAGGACGCTGGTGCAGAGTTCGGTCTTCACCTGGGCTGGTGAGCAATAGAGTCCACAGGGAGCCCTCCTCTGCCTCAAAGGTGACCTGAGGAGCTACAGCCGCCTGACACACACACACAGATCATTAGAGGCGTTGTGAATGTCATGCATGGTTTAAAGGTTAAAAGCATGGTTTGAACATCATGTTATTGTGTGGGACACACGTCAAGACTCGATATCCCCCAGTCAGTCAGCCTGCAGTGACTTAACCCTTGTGTTATCTTCGGGTCATTCTGACCCATCAGTCATTGTGACCCACCGTCGTATTGCGACAAATTTACCTCATACAAAAACAAAGTGAAGCATTTTCTTTTAACTGTCGGGCTGTCTCAGACCCCCCACATTGGAATGGTTAAAATAAAATTATTTTTATTTGTTTTTCTATTGGGTAAAATTGGGTAAACACAACGATGGTTCGTTATGAACCTTTGGGTCATGTGACTCGAAGGCAGCACGAGGGTTAAGGAACTGGACTATGTTGGAGTTTGAGAACTGGATCAGGTTAAGATTCAGGATCAGGTTAAGATTCACTACAGTTTTAGATCAACAGTTATTGTCCCTACAACATTCTGTCAGATGTCTCAGAGCACCTTTCTAGACTGGGCCACAGTACTATGTCATTTAATGTCATACTTTAATGCCCAATCTCATGTATTTATTTAGCAGTCACTTTTATCCAAAGAGATGTACAACACGGAGGTATCTGAACCTGCTCTAACCACTGAGCTTTACCCTTCCGTTTCAACAAAGGCATCCCTCCCATCAGTCACTCACCTCTGTGGGGGTTAGATGATTCCCATGATGCACTTGGGCACTGTTGTCCTGCCCATAGCTGATGCAGAGTTTGACTCGGGGCACAAAGTAGGCCCTGGGAAACAGATCCTTGTAGATCCCGTGGTGATCTGCCAGCCTCTTGACGTGGTAGGCCCAGCTGGTCTCCTCCCAGCACGCCTCCACGCGCTCCATGGGAATCTTAACTGGAGGCCAACAAACACAAAGGATTATGGGAGAAATACATGGCTGCCTGTTTCATTTCAATTCACTTTACTGATCCTGATGGCCACTGTCAATGTCAGTGCCTCATTTAATTGACTTGGGAAAAGGTATTGTACATAACCCAACAGCTTGTTCGCTTAGTCACACCACAAATGTTATACACCCTGTAAATGCCGTACACACTGGTGTTGAGGCTTGTGATCCAGCTGAGTGGGTCTATCATGCTTGGACTAGAGGAGACATACACGTTTGTAGACGGGTGGCTCTCTCCAGCTCTAAACTCTTTCTGTTCTCCTTCACAATCTTCTTCCGCTCCCTCGATTCTTTGGCCCTGGGAGCCCGTCCATGAGGCAGCCCGATATCCACTTTCTCCTCGCCTGTGAAAACACAGGACGAAGAAATGCTGTTATCATTAACGTAGCGATATTATAAAGTATCATGTCTGTATTATTTTTTTTATTATAATACAGTTAGGCGGATGACATTAACCATGGTGAGGATCCTCTTGATTTAGGTACTGTCTGTAAGTTTTCCACCAGGCCGGTGAGTTCATCGCCTCATCAGCTCTTTTCAGGTACCGGGTGTAGCTCCGGTATTTCTCTACCGACTCCAGGTTGGTGGAGTCTATGTCTTCATTTGGCATCGGACCTAGAGGACCTACCCTTCGGCGGCATAAGTTTGCTGAAATGCAAAAACAAAATGTGTTACATTAGGATAGGCTAAACATACAAAACGCAGACACAATTATGAATTAAGCGGTTAACTAAGACGTTACATTTACATTATGACCACACAAAAATAGCTAGATGGCTGCAGCCTGCATACCTACGTGCAGTACGAATGAACAGGAATAACTACAATATATGATGATTTAATAATGACAAAGAAAGGTAGTCCACAGGTTTATTTCTCTCATTGGTAGGGAAAATTAGTATAGCGCCCTGACTGACCCCAAATGGGCTAGTAGTAGGGGAAAGATTTACACGAGGATTGACACTAGAACGACTAGCTAGCCGGTTAATGCACTGCATTCGCACTGCTTGCTTTACAAAACTGTTGACATCACTTATCAAATGCAAAGTATTAGTTATAAATTGACCACAATCAAAATTAGCACCTGTAGTCCCGAATGTTCTTGCATTATTGACCCCTAAATCCGTGCCCGTTCGTAACGCTGAGAGGCAAACCATCCGCAGCGCCATTTTGGTACAGTGAATGACGTAAGCTCGCAAATGACGTTTCATATTTTAGCGTTTTTCGTCATCCTACGCCGGAGCTTGGGGAGGCATCTCCACAAAACTGATACACTATTCATAATCAGATGGTCTACATTAATTTACCTAACTGGTGAAGACCGCTCAATTTATGGTGAGTACAGAAAAAAGAAACGTTAATAAAGGCTAAAACTGTATTCGCCTAATGTTGTAGAACTGTGTTGACGTTTCGACTTGATATACATCTACATGGTTGATCTAGCAAGCTAACGTCAGCTAGCGAGGTAACAAGATAGCCTAACATTGCTAGCCTTTAGCTACAGTGGGTAGTTGTGTTGATGTGTCAAATTATCACCCCATATTATACCAGGCTGTGATCCAGTTTCTGTGGCGCTAGCATGATTACGTGGAATGTATATTATAAGATGAACACCTATATTAATGAGTTCTTTTAAGATGAAGACTCACCAATCAACACACCTATGTCTACAAAATGTTCTTCCCTTGGAAAATATCTCTCATCATGTCTCCTGTTCAACGGTTTCCCCAGAAGTGAATGTGTGTAGCCACCAGCCTACACCCTTAATCTCAAAGGGATGGAGTCCCACAATTTATCCTGCGCCATCTGCTTGGACTGGTTCAGAGTCCCTGCCACCCTCCCATGCGGTCACACCTTCTGTCACGACTGCATCAAGGCCCACTGGGATGCCAAGAGCCGCTCCAACATCGGACCCCAGTGCCCCGTCTGCCTCGAGGAGTTTGCCACCCGGCCCATCCTCAAACGCAACGTGTCGCTCTCTCTCCTGAGCGAGGCAAGCGCCGCCTGCGCCCTCGGCAGGGACCCGTCGGCCGCGGTGACGAGGGGCGAAAGTGCCCGGGACACGCCCCCGGTGTTGTGCGAGCGCCACAGGAAGCCCCTGGTGTACTTCTGCAAGCAGGACAACATGTGTGTGTGCTACGAGTGTGCCCTCCACGAGTGCAAGAACCACAGCCAGGTGCTGGTAGAGGTGGAGAGGGAGGAACGAGAGGTAGGCTTGCATTCCAACGGCGATCCCGGATTTGTCTTGTGTCTGTCTGTCTGTCTACCCATCCATCATTCCATCCGTCCATCCATCATTCCATCCACCCATCCATCTGTTTGTGTGCTTCCACAGAGGCTTCTGAGAAGGAAGAGTGTGGACATGGGGAAACGTATGGAGGAGACCGAGAGGAGCATTGCCGAGCTGACGGAGAACATTGAAAAAGCCAAGGTAGAAACGAAGCCATTTCCTGTTGCTCAACCTTACCTCCCCTGTCATACCTCCTGTCGTAACATAACAGTAAAGCCAGTTAAAATATATTTTATTGAGACATCCCAATGGATTTGAGCTTTCACAAAAAATGTAATTCCAAACTAATAGTTGATTCATTCCAAACTAATAGTTGATTCATTCCAAACTGATAGTTTATTCATTCCAAACTGATAGTTGATTCATTCCAAACTGATGGCTGATTCATTCCAAACTGATAGTTGATTCATTTCAAACTGATGGCAGATTCATTCCAAACTGATGGCTGTGTTGACATGACTTCCCGCTCTGACGGTGGTCCAACGCTCTTCCTCTGCCCCCGGTGTAAAGGTGACCCTGGACCAGACGTCCCACTGGGTGGAAGCCAAGTTCAGCCTGCTGCTGAAGGTGCTGCAGGAAAAGCGGGACTCGACCGAGGGGTTCCTGGAGCGGGAGAAGGAGAGGACCCTGGGCCAGGCGGAGGCCAGGCTGGCCTCCCTGAGAGAGAGAGCCCAGGAGCTCAGGGAGAGACAGGGCCAGATAGCAGCTCTGAGTGACCTCCCTGACCCACAGCTAATACAGGTTCAGAACTCACCCTGCTGCTTACCAACACATAGCCAGATCATAATCATAATGTAGCCATTGAACAGAGATTTCTGTCCAAAGAGACAGTTCCAACAGTACACTTGCTATCCCCCTATAATCATCATAGTGTAGTCATACCTCCAATGGCTTTGAGAATGGGAAGAGGGCTTTGCTAACTGCTTGTAGCAACAAGCAAAGATATTACCCAAACCTTAACCCTTGTGCTGCCTTCGGGTCACATGAACCATCGTTGTGTTGCGACAACTTTACCCAATACAAAAACAAATAAAAAGCATTTTCTTTTAACCTTTGCGATGTGGAGGGTCTGAGACAGCCCGACGGTTAAAAGAAAATGCTTCACTTTGTTTTTGTATGCGGTAAAGTTGTCGCAATACGACGGTGGGTCACAATGACCGATGGGTCAGAATGACCCGAAGATAACACAAGGGTTAAAAACACGACAGGCTCAAATTTTCTATTTTCTATTTTCTATTGCCAACAATATATATCTTAGAAACGACCAATCCCAAAGAGAGCTGATGTCTTTTGACCTTTGACCCTGTGTCTGTGTTCAGGACTCTCGGCTGGTGGAGGTTCCTCGCCAGCAGGACGTTCCTGTGGATGTGACCTGCAACCTCCAGGAGAGGCTGAACGGCGTCACGGACGTTCTGTCGCGCATCTCCAAGCTGGTGTCTGAAGATCTGGAGAAGGCAGTGTGCGCGGCAGTGGGCCAGGACAAGCAGGGTGAGCTGGTCTTAGTCGCTTTCATCCAAAGCGACATGCAGATGTATGAAAGTAATCTCTTTCTCTCTTGTTGGGCATCCTTTTCTGTTTCTCTGTCTTAAACCTCCCATCCCTCCTCTCTCTCTCTCTCTGTCTGTCTCTCTCTCTCTCTGTTTCTCTCGCTCTTTCTCTTGTTGAACCCTTTTCTACCTCTCTGTCCGAAACCTCCTTCCCTCAGGTTCCCCCCAGGATAAGCGTCCGGTGCTGGCAGTGGTTCCAAGCCCTGCTGCCCCCTGTTATCCAGGAGGGAAACATGGCCTCAACGCATGTACGTTCTGTCTTCACCAAACTTCACCCCACATGGGTCACCTGGAAACCGCAACCATAAAAACATTTCAAATGAACTGTGAAGAAACCTTCGCCACCCTTTCATATTCAGTGAATCTCCTCATCCTCTCCTCCTCCCAGACCGCTGCTCCCTGACCTTTGACCCCCGCACTGCCAACGCTCACCTGCTCCTGTCCCAGGAGAACCGCCGGGCGGAGCACCTGACGTCGGGGCCGCGTCCCGTCCCCGCCCACGAGGCGCGCTTTGACCACACCTGGCAGGTGCTGTGTTTCCAGGGCTTCACCCACGGCCAGCACTACTGGGAGCTGGAGGTGTCCAAGCCCTGGGCCTACCTGGGGGTGAGTCCAACCCAAGCACCAAATCACTTTTTATTTAGTCTTTTCCCTTTAAGCAATGTTCCAGAGAGTTCCACAGATGTACAGTACATTTAATCCCATTGTCATATCAATTTTTTTTGTATAGTCCATTTTATAAGTAGTGTCAGAGGGCTTCACAGATCTGGTTATTTGATAAAAAACACATTTTATGGAAACCAGGAAGTTTGGTTAAAAGTGATGGAAATCTATGAACAAACAGTGTGGTAACCCCTGGTAATCACCAACCAGGACGGACAGAAACCTGATGTCTCTCCCCTTTCCTCTCCTCTCCTCTCCCCTCCCCACCTCCTCCCTCTTCCCCCCCTCCCCACTCCCCTCCTCAGGTGACCTACGAGGGAATCCCCCGCAAGGAGAAAGGCAAGCGGTCTATGGTGGGCATGAACGAGTTGTCCTGGAGCCTGCAGCTGGACGAGCGTCAGCTGAACGCGTGGCATGGCGGGCGGCGCGAGGCCGTGGCCGGCCACTCCCAGCAGCACCAGCGCGTGGGCATGCTGCTGGACTACGAGGCGGGCACGCTCACCTACTACGGCGACGGCCAGACCAGGCTGCACGCCTTCCACTGCGCTTTCACCCAAGAGCTGTTCCCCGCCTGCTGGATAGGGGAGGGAGTCAGCATCACGCTCTGCTCCCCCTAGCCCACCAACAACACCCACACGCCACGGGACACAAGGGGGAAGGGAACTGAGGGCAAAAGCTTCACTCGACGACTATACAGGAAGTGATATGGCGAACGGACTTTTCGGCTGATCGAAGTAGAGGACGCCCTGAAGATTCACCTACCTACTGTGTCCTTCACCTGCCTCTGTTCCTAACCTCAGACTCTCTGGGGATAGTGGATGAATTAGGTCTGACTCTGTATCAGAGGGTAGGGTTAACTTCTAGGTCTATACTGAGTAGCTTCAGTGTAGTGTTGTCTAAGAGGCCAAGCCTTGTCCTGGCCAGCAAAAAGAGAGACACTTCCTGCCTTTCTCTAGGACCTGACCTTGTGACCACTTTCTCGACCAATCGTCTTCTCAGAACTGTAACCAGGGAGGAAACGGGATAGTTTTACCTGGAGGGTGTAGGTTGATAGGTGGTGTCACCTTTTACTTAGCTGGATCAGCCTTCATTTTGCTTCAAGCCATTCTGTGTTTTTTCCGATCAGTCGGGTGGAGGTTTTAGTGGGCGCAGAAACCCATATAGAAAAATAAGCAAGTTATAAGTATGGGGTCCCACCCCATGTACAGATGTTAGATTGTCATCCTTCTTCAATCTAGTCCCCAGAGACCTGTCACCTTTGTGGGGTAGCTGGGACACCGGCCGATAGAACACTTATTTGAACCAATCACAGAAGTAGTCGTGTATAGTCCGCCAAGCAAAAAATAATCATGCGCAGGAGGTTGTAATTTGATTGCGGCTCCCAAACACATGCTAATGCAAAGTTCGTGAACCTGCTGGATGCCCGAAAGTTTGTGCTTTAGCACCGACACAGACGGCGACGGTGGCACCCTACAAGGCAGTGATAGCGTCATATAGCTCCGTAGCTCAGGTACATTTGGGATTTCACTCGATAACGACTGCGTGGAAGATTAGTTCGATACTAATGTTCGTGCTGGCCTCTTTGAGACACATTGACTTGACAAGTGATTACCAAGAACAGCTGTGAACCGGGAATGTTCTGGTAAACACGACTGCACAGCGGACGATCCCCAGGGATAAACTGATTTGCACAGGTTCTCCGGAAGCACAGATCGACAGTACTGTAGCTGAGAGAAGGGATAAGCACATTTAAAGTCGGATGACTTTTCACTGAGAGCCTTCTTGGCACTGGGACTGAAGATCATGAACATCTGCACTGTGCTGGAAATACAGATGGGATTTACTAATACATACTGTAACTCATGTGAACGCATAGAACAAGGTCCTTTGAATAAAAGTTTCATGCATAGGCTACTGTTAAGTTCACAAGTGATACCATGCTTATTGTCAATAATCCATTTCTAGAGTTTGCACTTTGAAAACCTGCAACATGGTACTAATGTATTGACGTGTAAATCATTTGCGTCCTGCATTTCTATTGGCTCAAAATGTCCTTGGATGAAGATTGTAATATTATCACAGTAGGGCCTACTGGTGGACAGCCTATTCAGTTTTACAGTATCCATTGTATCTTATCCATATATTTATCCATACAATTTAGTACATGGTACGACACCATCATTATAGAATTACATACCGTAATTTAAGACTAATAAATAACAGAACACTTCACATCACAGAAGATCAGTTTAATAAAATCCAATGCATACTGTGTTAAGTTCACAACTGATACCATGCTTTTAGTTAGTTCAATAATACATTTGACCATTCATAATAATAAAATACTAAATAACTTAGAAGGGAGAGAGTGAAATAAATAGCCATATATTACGTATAACTATTATTAGACACACAGCGATGACAGAGCAAACTGGGTTCCGATGCATGGCGTTCTGAAAGTGCGACGAATCAGCCACCCGATTCGTGCCACAAACACAGAAAGACGGCTGTACAGAGAGAGGCCCAACTACTAAGGTGCTCCGAATAGATTTTGAGAGATTGACCTCAAACGTGTGTCAGTAAAGAACAAAGAAATAGAAGCACTGCTGTCGTTCCATGTGACTACCATCCAGGTTCCAGACTGTTCCCAGGGAGTCCGGAACGCAGCGTGCGCGTGTTCTAGAATGTTCATGGAGAGGGCAGTGGCAGGCCAGGATGTGACATCGCTGGGATCTATACTCTCACACACGATAATCCCCGGGTAAAAGCAGGGCGTCACCCCTGGCCTGGATGCCCCAGAGGGGAGCTTTAATCTGGGATCAGGGATGCACCGCTGGACATGACAGACACAACACCGGCTATTCTGCTTTGGCATTGTTCATTACTACCTAATATCAGCACCCCCCCCCCCCCCCCCCCCCCCCTTGTAGTAGTTAGGTTAGTCACGTGTTGAGATGAACCCTGTTTTCCCAGGAGATCTAGTCTGCCTACACACAGCTATTCTCTTTCTCACTTTGAAGATGAATGACCAAAAGCATGTACACTCAAGACATAAATTAGAAAAATAAAACACTGCATTTAGCTCGACCTGGAAAGAGTAGCAAAGTAATTACTTCATTCTGTCCAGTTCAATAGATCAGCAGTCATATGAAATAAATGTTAAGCTTTCTATTTATTTTTTTAATGTTTTTTCTTTCTTTTCTTTCATATCTACATTGACTTTGCATCTGACGCCTAGGGCAGCAATCGGTCAGTTTTAGCCAAGTCGTTAGTATCTGGATTATCGACTGAATCACATTCCCAACCTCGAACATTCTCAAAACCTGACAACTTTGGCTCAAACGACATTCACGTCATCCAGTCTGAGAGACACGGAAATGCTGTGTGTTTCAGTTGGCGTCAGGTTTGTCTGTATTGTAGCTGAGGGGAGGGGGTGGAGCGTGGCTGAGGACAGCAAGAACCATCAGGAGGAATATGAGAAGGAGTGTAAAAAGAAGGACGAGGATAGGATGAGGGCAAGGAGAGGATGAGGACGAGGATGGGGAGAGGATGAGGAGAGGGCAAGGAGAGGATGACGATGAGAAGATGAGGACGAGGATGGGGAGAGGCAGGAAGGTATGGGAGACGACAAAAGAGACATAATGAGCAGGTCTACCATCACCCAGGCGAGAACACAACATAGGGAAGGAGGGATTGTAGGATGGGTTCCCAGCAATGGGGGAGGAGGGGTGGGGGGGGTTTGTGAAACTGCAACACTACTGGGTCTTCTTGTCCTCGGGAGGAGAGTAGGGAGGGGGCTTGTCCTGGAAAAGGGAGGAGTTCAATATTAAACATTACATCCAGGGAAATACAAGTTACATCCAGGGAAATACAAGTTACATCCAGGGAAATACAAGGCCCCTTTGATTCTGTTTCAGAGGTATGGTTAGAGTTCCCATGTGCACTGGGCTGACTAAATGGTGAAAGCATGCATCGTTCTTGCTGAACCCCATCTACCATTGCTTCTCTGCTACTTCCTGAGAAGCATCTATTGGCTGTCATGTACCCTGCTCTTTTCTCATTGGCCAGGTTGCTGACTATCCCTGTCCTGTGTTCCTGATATATAAAACAAACCGTAACCAGAGGCGTTGTTAGACATAAAACTCTACTGGGGCACAGGCCCCTGTTTATCCCTTTTTTTCTTTCAAGCTTGCTGCGCACAATGCACTACTAGGCTATAGATGCTCCCCTTGCTTAAGCCACTATACACAGTTCAGAGACGCAGGTCTGATATCAGCTTTGGCAGGGACATCAATAGTTAATGCAAACGCACACATTTGTTCGCATTAATTTGAGCGCAATTACTGTTTTTTGAGCTTCATGTAATATTGTTTTTAAGTTTTAGTCAAATTAAGATGATCGGTAGGCCTATCATTTAGAAACTGTCTTTAGTTTTGTAATGTTTTCTTAGCCTACCTCAATTCTGACTTGTCTGCCAAGTCCGACACCCGGACTTCTGTGTGCTTGCTGCAGTGTCTATTTGGCAAGCTCAGAAGAGCGCGCTGACATGGAATTCAATCAACACTTTTACAAGCGTTGATTGGGATACTGCGTAAATTTTTTCCGGGATTATCTATCTAAATGAATGCACTTCCTAATAAAGTAAATTGTTAAAACTCAAACTCTAGATTTTACTGGGGCACAGCAGAAAAGACTGGGGCACGTGCCCCAGTAAAAAGGGTCTGACGACGCCCCTGACCGTAACCATGGTGACGCGTAGGAAAAAGGCCTACCTGTGGTAGGTAGACATGGGTTGGGGGAAGCGTGGCACAGCTAGCACTGGCTGCTGCCTCTGCTGCTTTGGCCTCAGCTGGGGGGAGGTGGAGAAGGGCGGGAGAGATGGAGAACAGGAGGAGAGGGAGGGGGAGAGAGGAAACAGAGGGGGAATGGGAGGCGGGAGATAGAAACAGAGGAGAAGGAGAGAGGGAGTAGGAGGAAGATGAGCATTAATTAATAAATACTACGTCATCTCACCATTAAGACCATATGGTTGTGTGCTGGGGGGAGGGGGCTCACCTGCGGGTGTGGAGGGCAGGTCTGGCTGCAGGGGGGCCTGCTGTCCCAGGGGGGCAGAGTAGGGGGGAGGGGGCATGTAGGCAGCGGGGCCTTCAAACGCTGGGGGGCTGGGGTAGAATGCACCTGCGGAACACGGAACAGTCACCATCCCTTCATGTGTTCACTGTCATCTGAAGCATTGTACAGCGTGTGTGTGTGTGGGGAGTGCAGCCAATAGCTCCACAACTGAGCTCCACCCATTCCCCTGAGTGTGCTGGTGTGGCTTTTCTGACAAAGGTGGACAGAGAATCCAAACAAACAGCAGATACTGATACTGTCATAACAAACCCACTTGTAAAATCAATCAGTTTGACCTCAGTATGTATCAACTATCTCCAGTCTACACTCCCTCTCTCTCCCGCTCTGTCTCTGTTTGTCTCCCGCCCTGCAGTGAAAACGACGGAGGCCCTGTCCCTGTGGGGCTGACTTACCTGCAGGAGGGGGGTTGGGGTAGGAGTACCCCGGGGGAGGCCCAGCTGGGTACATCCCGTTGGTAGGGGGAGGGGGGTAGGCGTAGGCCCCGTTAGCCATGTAGGGGCAGCCCCCGAAGCCCCCAGCCACCGGCTGCCCTCTGGAGGCTGAAAAGGTTCGAGAATGACACAGAGATAGTCGGCTCACTGGAACAAAGCGCCCCGTTTCAGCTGTTCAGTTCGATCGGATCTGTCTGATTATTCATCTTCCACGCGCGTTTTCCGATTTTGCTTCATTTGTGAAATGAGTGTGTACATCTCATATATATTTTGTAAACCTGTGACTATGAAAACTGCATTCATGTATAATGAATATATAGCTGTAAATACACATACAGCCTATAGAAAACTGCCTAGGTGATGTGTTTGTTGACGGGGCTGTCTGTGTACCTTGCGCTGCGACCTGGAGCATGTACTGTCCAAACTCGATGGCGCCTCCCGCCGCAAAGACCAGCTTGAAGGAGGAACAGCCCTCCCAGCCTCCTGGGATGGAGGGAGGGAGAGGTGGATGGAGGGAGGGAGAGGTGGATGGAGGGAGGGAGAGGTGGATGGAGGGAGGGACAGAGGGATGGAGGGAGGGAGGGACAGAGGGACAGACAGACAGGAAAGCACATGTTGAGGATGAGTGGAAACAGGCTCCTGGTACGGCATTTTTATGTTGAACTGCATACACGCCTCAGACATGCAATCACACACCTCCGGGCTCGGCGCTGATGATGCCTTTGATGTAGTTGGCCCCCAGTACTGGCTGTTTGACCTCACATCCCTTCATCAGGTAGAAGGGCATCATGAAGGACTGTAGAGCGTCGCGACCCTTGGTCAGGAAGATCACCTGAGGAGAGACACACACACACACACACTCCAACTGTCAACATCCTCACACACACTCTGTCAACATCCCCCCACACACACACACACACCAACTGTCAACATCCCCCCCCACACACACACACACACCAACTGTCAACATTCCCACACACCAACTGTCAAAATCCTCACACACACTCCAACTGTCAACATAGAACTTGTCAACATCCTCACACACACTCCAACTGTCAACATAGAACTTGTCAACATCCTCACACACACTCCACTGTCAACATGTCCAGCAGCACACACTTTAACTGTCAATCAGCCTTCGTTATCTGAAGATAAAAGATTGCACTGAGCTAAGATTGGCCCGTTTCATCACTAAGCAAGAAGATTGCTGCAGGGACATTGTGTGTGCGTGTGTGTCTGGGCGTCTGGCCTCTGTCTTACCCTGTAGGGAGTCAGATATATGCTTCCCTTCTTGTTCTTCCTGAAGGCTTCAGGCAGGGAGTCTGCTTCACAGAAGACCAGCTCCACATTCTCAAAGCTCATCAAAACACTGGTCACACACACATGCGGTTTGCACAAACACACACACAGACAATTATTTGGGTGTTGGCATACCGTCACTGGCCACAGTTGTGTATTACTCCTAATTAGGCTAACGTCTCATAAACAGTGAGTAAATAGCAACCATGACATCATGGTCATTATGCAACTCTCCAGTTCATCAGTTAGTAAACCTCTCTTACAATAGTAGCCAATAATAGGATTACAGGTCACACGCCACTGTCAGTCAGGTGGGGTTACCTGCAATACTTAATAGGTTTACCAGGACAACGTTGAACTAGATAACAGCAACATCACTTTGTCATACGAATGTTCGGGAATGGGTTGGTTTTATTGGTGGCCTTGGCCCTAGCTACGCAGTATCACAAGGATTCTAGAACAGAGCTAGCCTGCTGCTTGAGACACCGCGTTTGCTTACTTATACGCTTGATTGATTTACGTGAACTGTGTCGATGGCTAATTAAACGTTACCACAGCAAAAAAATACGTGGAAAAATACCTGTCTTAACTGGCTGTGTTACTCTGCTGTTAACACAGTCATCGTTAGTCCAGTCCCAAGGCAGTTGTTGTCAACGGTCATCAAGTGATGATGGGAATTTTACGATCAAGTAAAATTGCTTCATAGCTAGCAAGTTTTGAAAATACATGCACAGCCCATCTACTCGACAAATTGTACGGATAAGTGTAAAAGAACGCCACCCAAGGGTACAATAACACTCAAATGGCCTAGTTTGCTAGCTAGCTATGTTTGGTCCCAACGTCACATCGCTAGCTTGCTGTGTGATGGCCACAGTGCGAGGCTAGTCCGTAGACTATCCCTTAAAGCTAGAGCTAACAACAACGACATCGTGATGAGCTACCTTTCACTGTTGTTGATGATGACACCTCCGGATTCAGAGTTGTTCTTATTCAAAGCCATCGCTGTGTACGGAAGAGCGAAACACTATGCCGCTGTCTAAAAACAAAACCGAAAAGAGGTGAATGTTGTCTGCTTGCACACGCAACTGTTGTGTTGATGCTGATGATGCACCTGCACTTCCTGCATGCGTTACGCCCACACGATGACATCACCCTGGAAAATCCTGTCAAATTTCTCCATAATCTCATAATCCAAGGCCGTAGCCATGGAGTCAACATTGGGGGGGGGACAAATTAAATTTGTTATGATAATTTCGGACAGTGTGCGTGGTTGGCTTTCGTAGCGTGGCACATTTATATTTTTATATCAATATATTGGGGGGGGTTGTGTCCCCCTTACGGCCTTGTCATAATCCAAACCCTTCAACAGCAACATGTATCCCAAAGTGGACACTTACAAAATATCCCCGCGTATCCCCGCAAAATATCACCGTTTGCACAGTTTTACTTACTCAAAAGTTTTACAGTTTTACTTTAAAAAAAGTTTTACAGCTCTTACGCGGTGGTTGAGTAAGAGCGGTTGAGCGGTTGAGATCTAAAATTGTGAAAACCCATTAAACACCACATGGTTCAAACGAACTCAAAATGCTGATAACCCAACGTTTAGTTATGTGACAAGACTGATCACATTTTTCAACAAAAACTTCTGTTGTATTTTATTCGTAATATGGGGCTTTTGATTGAGGCTGTTGAGCGTTGCCGTTTTCCCACCCCCGCACATTTCCATTTGTCCAACTGTGCGAATGGCACTTTTTGCCACACCCTATCCTCCAGTAGGCCTTTGTCTGTTTCTGAGAAACCCCTGTCTTTAAAGTAGGCTACCAGGCTGCCCTGCCCACACGGGGTTTGTCCCTGCCACTACCAATATTCGGATATAGAATCGGATGTAACCAACAGATTCATTTGTAACTTCACCTTTTAGGCTATTAAATTCACAATTAAATATAGTACCCTACACATCTTTACAAACCCAAAATTGTAGAGGTTTATAATCTTTAAAATGCAAGCCAATATAGTTCTTCTGGTGGTGTTCAGCCCCAAGCTGTGCTGCATGTATCAAGCACCACTTTTTACATAAAGGGATTACCGCCATATACTTTTGTACCCATGCAAAGCACCACATGGTCGATCACTGCAATGGGATGCTGTGCTGCTGTGCGTTTGTTTTGTTTTTTTCTCCTCATTGCTTTGGTCAGAATAGTCCAGTCATAAAGATTGTTTAAATTGTGCCAGAAGGGCTGGAGTTATCTCAAGGTGGATAGGGTGGTGGATGACACAAGAGTATAGAGTAAAGCAGAGGAGAGGATAATTGAGTAGATTACAGTATAATGGAATGGAATACAGGAAAGGAGAGTAGAATATGGTAGAGTAACACTGGCACTTTATTGATCCCAGAAGTAATACCACTAGGATAGAAAATATATATATATACACATTTTACCCCCCCATTTCTTTTTTTTTTTGGGGGGGGGGGATTCTCTCTTCTATTGAGACCCCCGTCCCCCCTGATTCCAAAAGTGGTCATGTGACTGTGTTTGACGCCAAACTGAGAAATGTACGAAGAGAAAATGCATGTTCAGAGATTACATTTTAAGAGCACAAGTGTGAGTGCTGGCCAGATAAAGTCTATCAAAACAGGGGAATCAAAACCGTATCTGCGGAAGGAACAACGGTCTCTCAACCCTGACGTGCAAAATGAGAGATAAACTGTGTTTGAACAGAACATTAACGTTCTCTTAGCTCAAGTTGAGTGAGAGAGAGAGACGGAGTCGAAGAAACGGTTGCTAGTCACAGTTACCACCTTCTAGAGGAAGTGATGACTTCCTGAGTGCTGTGTGATAATTTAACTCGCTAGCTCTCTTGATCTCCTGTCCGCGTCAACACACAGCTCAGTGCGTCTCTTCACAGGTGCTTCTCTCCCAATATCACCATCATGGCAACCCAGGATGGCGTATCCACAGCGGGGGACAAGCTGCTGCATCCACCTGATCAGGCAAGAACCATCAGACTGTGTGGTTCTCAGTGTAGCATTGTTTTCTGAATGTGGGTTTTTGCTAGTTGTATAGGTTTCTGAATATGGGTTTCACGAGTTCTCTGGGTTTTGGGGTTATCTTAAGCAATCAATGACGTAAACATGATGATTTTTGTATTATTATTGAGAAGTTTTTTGACAGCATGCTTTCACTTGCTGAAGCACTGGTTACTTTCTTGAGAATGATATGTTTGTGAAAAGCAGTTACTGAGTTATGTTTACAGTGTGTGAGTTTTTTCAAAGAACAAGCTGAACACCAAATTGGTGAAGGTATGGATCTTAAGTAGCCTATATTCTGGTTTCTTAAACCCGATGACTGTAATATGACACTTTACAGTCATAAGGTTTATGTTATCACATTGGTCCAGAAGGTATTTTTTGGAGAAACAGTGTGTGGGTAGACGTCAGAAAAGTATGTGTGTACATTTATGTGTGAGTCAGTGTGTGTGTGTGTGTGTGTGTGTGTGTGTGTTTGCGTGGGTGCCTTGCATGTGTGTAGGCATCAGAAAGGTACAAGAGATCCCCTCTCATCTGATCCTAGATGTGAGCCTGATAGTGAGAGAGAGAGAAACAGAGAGGTGGTATCATAGTCTCTCAGTTCTCTCCACTGAAGTTTCCTTATTGTCTGTAAGGAGGAAGTCAGTCCTAACAGTGAGGGCTATAAACTGATTGTCACCCAGTTATTTGCATGGGATTGTTCCATTGTAAAAACTCAGATGTGTCTCAAACTCTGCCTCACTGTGCAGTGTTAACTAGCAAACCATAACAGAGAGAGATCCATCTACAGGCACCGGACAGTAGGTAAAGAGGGTGATCAGTTTTGACTGTGTCGTTTTTTTCGCCCTTTTCCATGCAGACTCGAGGCTCGACCAGGAACAGACAGGTAAGAAGCTTGTCACTGCCCGCGGGTCTGCCCCACACAACTGTGTGTCTGGTGCCAGGATTGAACATCTCTCTGTCTCTCTTTCTTTTTCTATGTCTTACCTTTTTTCTTCCTCTATTTCTCTCTTTCTCTATATTCCCCCCCCCCCTCTCTCACTTTTTCTTTTTTTGTATTTTTCTCTGTCTCTGAGTCTCTCTCTTTCTCTGGTTATCTCTTTTTCTCTGAGTCTCTCTCTTTCTCTGGTTATCTGTCTTTCTTTGGGTCTCTCTCTTTCTCTGGTTATCTGTCTTTCTCTGGGTCTCTCTCTTTCTCTGGTTATCCCTCTTTCTCTGGGTCTCTCTCTTTCTCTGGTTATCCCTCTTTCTCTGGTTATCCCTCTTTCTCTGGTTATCCCTCTTTCTCTGGTTATCTCTCTGTCTCTCTGCAGGGCTCCCCAGGCCATGTGAGGAAGCTGGGAATGACCAGAAAATTTAAAGACAGGAGGGTAAAGTATTGAAATAGCTCTTGCGCAAGTGTATGGCTGTTCATCACCAGACACTTCCTCAAAGTAAAGAGGACGACATCTCCACACTCGCCAGAAGTATGTGACTGTGCAGAGCAGGAACAGGATCAGAAATGGGATTCTTTTTCATGTTGTCTCAGGACTTGAAGGAGGACGAAAACCCGGAAGAAAAGGCAAAAAGACACAAGGAGCTAGAGGTGGCTGGCATCGTCACACACCCGCTTATATTCATCAAATCCTAATTACACTTTAAATAGGAATAAGCATGCATGCTTAAAGCATCTTTTTCTCCTCTCCCCTCCTGTCTCAGTTGAAGCCCCTGTATAAAGAGCTCCTATACACTATTGCTAACAAGCTGGGCAAGCCAGCCTCAGGAGAGATCTTCACTGACAGCCATCTTCAAAGTTACATCAGAGAGGTGAGCAAACACACATACACACGCACACATACACACAAACACACATGGATTGACTTACTGTTGTCACACTGTCTGTTTGGGCCAGGCCTTCTGCATGACCGAGTCAGAACACAGGAGTCTGATGGAGTGGGTCAAGAACACAGAGGTGAGCCTGGGTCTTCAGAACCTTCTTCTTTAGAACCTTCATCTTTAGAACCTTCATCTTTAGAACCTTCAGCTTTAGAACCTTCCAGCTGTGATCCATTCATGATGATCCCATCCATCCTTTGGGCCCACCATCTTGACCTGTCTCTCCATTACATGGCTTGTTTTATATTACCTGTCTTTCCATCACATGGCTTGTCTCTCTGTCACATGACTCTCTCTTTATCACATGAGTATCTCTTCATCACATGACTATCTCCATCTCAGCCTCCTGTTTACTGTCTGATGGCCACGTTGAAGGAGGCCAAAGACATCCTGGGAAAAGACATAAGTGGTACGCCCTCAGATCTCACACCAATCAGAAACAAGCCCCTGAGAGTCAGATGACTGAGACTGTAATTACAAGACAGCCCTGTCCACAGTGTCCAGTACTGTACATTGTAGTAAAGTACAATACGGTACAGTACAGTACATTGTAGTAAAGTACAATACAGTAAAGTACAGTATGTTATAGCATTTTGTGGTCAAGTGCAAAACAACATGTAACGTGTATGTGGTCAGGCTTCAGTGACCCGTACTGCCTGCTGACGGTGCTGGAGGATGAGAAGGAGAGCCGAGCGCGTCGCTCCAGACCCAATCCCCGCAAGGCGGTGGTGCAGGATGCCGCCACGGGCGAGAGAGTCTACCAGACGGAAATCAAGAAGCAGACCCTCAACCCCATCTGGAACCAGACCTTCGTACTGTGAGTGTGTGCGTCTGTCTGCGTGCGTGCGTGCGCTGTCTGTGCTGCGCGCCTGCGCGTGCGAGTGTCGACCCGTGCGCGTGTGTGTGCGAGCGTGCGATGGAATGTACGCGTGCGTGATTCTAAAAGGCTTTCGTTTCGCCCTCCTTCAGGGAGTTCGAGGACATGGCCGGGGCCAGCTTCCACATGGAGATGTGGTAAGATGACACACTCTCAGTCCCACCCTCGTCTCAGTATCCCAGCACCCGTAGCACATTTATATTTTTATATCAATATATTGGGGGGGGGGGGGACATTTTTACCAGATTTGAATATTGGGGGGGATGTGTCCCCCCCAATATGTATTATGATTACGGCCTTGCACCATGTACAGTGCAACAAGAGTAATATCACACACAACATCACACAGTACAATGCAAACAGTGTAATACTGTATCTGAAGTGAAACATGAAACTGTTGCAGGGTGCACGCACGCACACACACACACACAAACACACGCACACACTGCACAAACACATGAGTTGGTGTGTTCTACTCCACAGGGACAAGGATGAGGAAGTTTCCCTTGCTCAGAAACTAGAGGAGATCAGAACCAACTTTCATGGACTGAGGAGGTGAACGCTCTCTCCGCATCAGCACGACCTCCCGCACACACACACAGTAACACTGGGACGCTGGACACACGCACACAAACACACACTAACAGACCCACGCTAACACGCGCACACACACAAATAAAGACACATACTTCAACATACACACACTAACCCCTAACACACTACTCTAACACACACACACAGTCATTCTCAGTGTGACTGTTTCCATCCAGGATGCTCAAGGATGCCACGAAGGAGAAGGGCCAGGATGACTTTCTTGGCAACGTTGTGCTCAGGCTACAGGTAGAGCTTCACACACACACACACACACACACACACACACACACACACACACACACACACACACACACACACACACACACACACACACACACACACACACACACACACACACACACACGCACACACACATGTACATTGGAATGAACCTCAGGGTGTGTGTGTTGGTGTACGTGTGTGTGTCTGTGTGTGTGTATCTGCGTGCATGTGTGCCTGCTTGTGTGTGTGTGTGTGTGCTCCTTCAGGAGCTGCACTGCTCGGAGGACGCCTGGTACGACCTCCAGCCAAGGACGGAGACGTACCCTGACCGAGGCCAGTGTCACCTGCAGCTCAAGTTCATCCACAGAGAGGTGGGACTCTCCGGCGCGCCCCGTCGTCCACCGCCACCGCGCTGGACTTCTGTCATCCTTCCGTGAACATGACAGGAGCGCTGCGTCTGTGGCGCTGGGCTCTGAGCTGGCTTCTCAGGGGGAACACTGGGGGCAGTCGTAGGCCGTCTTGTTCCTCTGATAGTCACCCGTGAAAGAGGAAGTGGTCGGATGTCACAGTTCTCTGATAGCCACTTCCAGATATGATGAAATTCTCCCTGACTGCAAAGAGTATTATCAGTCACAAGCCTACTGTATTATTATCATCATCGTGTAAAAATTTTTCATGTGTTTTATTTATCAATCACACAGGAGTCCAAAAATCTATATATTATAAAGTATATATACTATATTTTTCTAAATAGTTAAATATGGTGTATACATTGGCTCCTGTGTATTGTTTTGATTGGCTGGAGCTATCTCCAGCTGCAGGGTAGTAAAGGTGTCGTGTCTTTGTCAGAGAGACGAGACCTTGAGCCCTGGCCGCAGCCCCTACATCAACTACTGTGGCATTCTGCAACAGTTCGTCCAGTCACACATCGCTAAGCAACTGGTAGGGGTGTAAACTGTCTTTGTGTTTGTCTGTCCATCTGTCTTCCTCTCTCTCTCTCTCTCTCTCTCTCTCTCTCTCTCTCTCTCTCTCCTCCCCCCCCCCCCCCCCCCCCCCAGTTTTCTGAGCTGCAGATAGGGGTCCTGTCTGTGACATGTTCTTGCTGCTTGCTGCTAAAGCTGTTCGCTTGGTAACTCCCCCCTCTTCTTCCCCCTTCTCCACCTTGCCACCCCCCCCCCCCCAGGGCAGTGGGACATGGAAGGGGGAGTTATGTGGGGAAGGACAGACTCTGCTAGAGCTCTACGCCACTCAGAATGACCTTTCACCTTTCCTTCAGGACTTGGCGTAAGCACACTCATACACACATGCATACGCACACTCATACATACGCACACACTCACACACTCACACTCATACACACATGCATACGCACACTCATACATACGCACACACTCACACACACACACATACACACATGCAGACACACACTCATACATACGCACACACACACACATACACACATGCAGACACACACACACGTGATTTCTTTGCAAATGATGTGTAATGTGTCTTTTGGTGCATGCATTTGCATCTGTGGTTTAAATGACTTACAGTATGTGTGTGTGTGGTTGACAAGATATTGCGTGAGTGTGTATGTGGTAAACATGATGCTGTGTGTGTATGTGTGCGTGTCTCACAGAAAGTGGGTATCCTACAGTAAGCTGTACCAGAGTCTGGAAGTGGACTCCTCAGTGATGTTCCAGCAGCTCACCAGCATTGAGTACCACTGGCACCAACAGGAACTACCCTACCAACAGGTACTACACTGTACGGTCTGGGTCCCCGGAAGGAGCAAATCTGGGATTTGTCAACTGAGTATCACTTTGGAATAATGACATGGCATACTGAATTGTTTCTGGGTGTATTAGTGTGTTAGTGAATAGCTCATTTACGCCTGTGTGTGTGTGTGTGCGCGTGTGTGTGTGACAGAAACAGGAACTAGGAGACTCCCTCCACAGCTTCCTCCAGTACGGCCTCTGTCTGGTGGCCAAGTACCGAGACATCTTCCCCCCGACTCCGAAGGCCACGCCCCGCCTCCACACGCTGCTCAGGTACCTGGCAGGAACCCCAATCATGGAACAGCATGGTGTTCATGCAGAAACCTCTAAATCTGCAGTCAAATGCTCTTCCAATATGTGTTGTGTGGGTTTTCTTTGAGAGTGTGTGTGTGTGTGTGTGTGTGTGTGTAGATGCATGTATGTCAGTCTTGGAAGTCGCTTTGGATAAAAGCGTCTGCTAAATGAATAAATGTAAATGTAAAATGTATGTATATATGTGTGTGTGTGTGTGTGAACATATGGATGTGTGGATGTGTCTGTGTGATTGTGGGCGTGTGTGTGTTTGTGTGTGTGTGTGTGTGTCGGTTTGAGAGCGCACGGCCGGTGTGTGTGAGAGCAGCAACTCTACCTCTGTCTCCATGCAGGATCCTGGCTCAGATCTGTAAGACCAAGGCGTTCCAGCAGCTGAACCCGGCCCAGTTTGACCTGCAGGTGGAGGTCAGCGACGCGGTCCAGGTGAGGCCTGCTAGGGGGGGAGGGGGGTGGGGGGTGGGGGGGTTGTTGGGGGGAAACAGAAACGGGGAGAGAGACATGTACCCTTGCAAGACATTAGATTCACTTAGCAGGCACTTGACGTCAAAGTGGTGGCGATAGACGGCCTCCATTCAGAACCGTCATCAGGCTCCTTTATTTATTCCTCTCGTCCTCAAACACGTTGTTAAAACGTTGTTTGTGTGGATTTGTCTCCTCAGTGCGGCACACAGGAGTGGTTTGCCATCCAGAAGGGCTTGCACCAGCCCATGACTAAGGTAAACGCATGCCTCCAGCTGTTGGTGTCAAATTAGGATTTACAGAAAGCATGAATGAGAAGAAGGAGTGGAAATTGACTTAGAAGTGACCAGGAAATTGAGATGTTTGGTTCGTTTTTTCTTTAGATATCACATTCATGGTATTACATTACAAGACAATTGGAAGACAGATGGTTGATCGAATGAATTTGCTTATGTAATGTTCGTGGATGAAAAAAACTTTATGTAACATTACCATACACATTTCTAAGAATTGTTATAAACTTGTTTGTAGTTACAATGTTTTACTTTCTGTCTCCATCTTTTCTCCCTTTCCTCCCTCAGGACCTGTCAGAGACTGTGAGCGCCCTCTCCAGGCTGATTAGGGAAGTGCAGGAAGACATCTCAAACAACAAGGACACTTGGAACCGAGTGTTTGTCAGGTAAAGAGAATGCGTCCATTTAGCAAAGACTTTTACCTAAGCTACGTACGGGGTGGGGGTGGATTCAAATCTGGGATCTCTTGATGTGTGAGTTTTACTCTCTCCTCCACAGTGCTGTCCAGCTGGATGCCTTTACTGTTGTCTATCAAAAGCAGGACTCTCTGGTAGGTGACAATAAGACATGTTTTACTATGTTCTGTTCAAATGTTGAATATGAGAATATTATTATTCATATTAATAATACCTCCCCTGCCCCTTTCCTCTCCTGTCCTCCCCTCTGTCCTCCTCTCTTCTCCTCTCCTGTCCTGTCCTCCTCTCTTCTCCTCTCTTCTCCTCTCCTCCCCTCTGTCCTCTCTTCTCCTCTCCTCTCCTGTCCTCTCTTCTCCTCTCTTCTCCTCTCCTCCCCTCTGTCCTCCTCTCTTCTCCTCTCCTCTCCTGTCCTCTTCTCCTCTCTTCTCTCCTCCCCTCTGTCCTCCTCTCTTCTCCTCCCCTCTCCTGTCCTCCTCTCCTCTCTTCTCCTCTCCTTCAGCTAGCTGGAGAGGTGCGGGAGACCTTGTCTCTTGTGGAAGATCACATGGACCAGTCTCTAGCCAACAACCTGTTTCCTATCTACCTGAGCCTGCAGGTCATCCACAAAGACAAGGCCTACCTGCAGAAGAGGTGGGCGGGAACCTGCTGCAGACTGGAACCATCACGATTATCATTACAAATATCATTACAATTACAAGTACACTTATAGAGCAAACAATGGATATTGATATGATCCATGGTTTAGAGAGCAAACCTCGTATATGGATTTGGTATCCATTACTTGGATCCAATAATAACAATTCAAATGTGACTTTTGAACAGTAATGATAGTATGGTTGTTACGGTTACAGGGGTAAATTACTGGAGCTGACCAACTTCCATGAAGGGTTCCGTGAGGCCCTTCCCTATTGGTTGAACAAGGCCTTCATCACCACCCAGACCAGGGTGGAGAAAGCTGTCCAGGTGGACCAGGTGAGGAGCTCACGGCGTCTCCACAACCCTCATAGAGCCAGAATGGAGATGATGTAGCGGTTCTGTTTGCCACGGGGCCAACTAAGTCTCAGTCACATGTGGCCAGTGTTATTCTACCTTTAGGTCGTGTAATATACCCTGGATGTGGAGCACGTCCCAGACTTAGTACAGTGCTTCTACTCTCTCAACTCTTCCCCTCTTTCTTTCTGCTCTTTGCTTCTCCATCTCTCCCCCCCCCCTCTCTCTCTCTCTCTCTGTCTCTCTCTCTCTCTCCACCCTGTCTGTCATCCCTTTTCCTTGTTCTCCCTCCCTCCCTCCCCCACTCCCTCCCTCTCCTTCACCCTTTCCCCTCCCTCCCCCCAACTCTCCCTCCCTCTTCTCCCTCCTCTCCCCCCTCCCTCCTCCCCCCCAGCTCCAGCCCCTGCAGTCGGGCCCCGTACCGATCAAGCACAGCTCGTCCGCGGTGGACCTGGTGGCGTGTGTCCAGCCCGTCTGCCAGCTGTGGGAGCAGCTGTCCTGGCCCGACCCCGAGGAGGCCTTCATGCTCATGGTCAAACTCACCGAGGTAGACGCCAGTCCTCTGACTCTCCGTCTCCAATTCGGCCTCTTTCACTCGGCGTCCGACTGCCTCGAACTCGAACTCTCTGACTCGTACTCTGCCTCGAACTCTCCGACCCTACTCTGTGTGTGTTTTCAGGATGTGTGTAAGATCGTGGTGACCTACTGTAGCATCCTGAAGGAACGGGTCAGGAAGCTGTCTGAGAACTCAGACCACGGCAGTGCCATCAACATGGTGAGGAGACCGAGAGGAGGGAGAATGTAGAAAGGAAGGGAGAGAGATGGAGGGGAAGGGAAAGGAGAGGGATGTAAAAAGTCAGGTGGCTGAGCGGTGAGGGAATCGGGCTAGTAATCCGAAGGTTGCCAGTTCGATTGCCGGTCATTGCAAGTCTGCAATGTTGTGTCCTTGGGCAAGGCACTTCACCCTGCTTGCCTCGGGGGAATGTCCCTGTATTCACTGTAAGTTGCTCTGGATAAGAGCGTCTGCTAAATGACTAAATGTAAATGTAAAAATGAATAATCCCTTTCCCCTCCCCTCCCCTCCAGCTGTGTGTAGTGGTCAACGACCTGGAGCACCTGCGCTCGGTCCTCACCCGCCTGCCGGCGCAGCTCAACTGGGATGGGCTTCGCGAGCGCACGCGTCACGTGATCAAGGAGGTCCAGTTTCACAACACGCTGCCGTCGCAGCTGCTGCACGCCCAGGGGGTTCTGAACCGGGAGATCCGCTCCGCCGTGGACACCCTGGGCCACAGGCTCAACACCGACATCGAGAAGCACGTACGCAGCATGTCCGGCAGGGGGAGACTCCCCTCCAAGTCCACCGAAGATGTGAGGAAGTGATGTCATTCCGTTTCTGGTTGGAGCATTGTATCGTGGTGGTGTTGGTTTTCTCATGCTGAGGGGAGTTCTGGTATACTATCCTCTCCTCTCCTCTCACCTCCTCTCCTCTCGCCTCCTCTCCTCCTGCAGGCTGTGGTTCCTCTGATGCGGTACCTGGAGAAGGAGCTTCAGTACATGCATGAGAACCTGGTCCAGGAGAACTTCAACAGGTACTTGAGACACCACCGCAGAGGGTTAACCTTTGTGTGAATGTCTGAAAACAGCTTGCCATGTCCTCTCTCCTCCCCTCCCCTCTCCTCTCCTCCCCTCCCATCCACCCCTCTTTCCCCCTTGTATGTTCTCCCCACCCCACCCCTCTCTCCTCTAGACAGTCTTGTTGTGTTTTGCAGTGTTCTCATGTGTTGTGTCTGTTCTCTACCCCAGCCTGCTAACTCCTCTGTGGACTAACTCAGTGAAGTGCCTACACCAGGTGGCCACCCAGCACGAGAACAGAGAGGGCCTCATGGTCTTCTGTCAGAGGCTGCAGTACACACTCCAGGTTAGTGCACACACTCCAGGTTAGTGCACACACTCCAGGTTAGTGCACACACTCCAGGTTAATGCACACACTCCAGATTAGTACACACACTCCAGGTTAGTGCACACACTCCAGGTTAGCGCACACACTCCAGGTTAGCGCACACACTCCAGGTTAGTGCACACACTCCAGATTAGTACACACACTCCAGGTTAGTACACACACTCTAGGTTAGTGTACTCCTGGTTATTTAGACTCCAGGTTATTCATTTCCATGGTGTGCTTATGTTGTTTCCATGGCGTGTTCAGTGTTTCACAGTCGAGAGCAGTGCTTTCATGGTGTGTTTCGTGTGTCAGTGTCTAGAACAGTGTTTCCATGCCGAGGGCAACGGGCTGCCTCTGGACATCCTTCACACAGATGACTACAAGGTGAGGAACAGAAACACCCCCGATGAACCCGGAGCAGGTTCTCTCTCTGTCTCTCTCTCTCTCCACCCTGTCTGTCATCCCTTTTCCTTGTTCTCCCTCCCTCCCCCACTCCCTCCCTCTCCTTCACCCTTTCCCCTCCCTCCCCCCAACTCTCCCTCCCTCTTCTCCCTCCTCTCCCCCCTCCCTCCTCCTGCCATGTGAAGTGTTGTTTGGGTGTTTCTGTGTGGGCGAGTTGTTTACTCACGGTGGTCTGGCCTCCTTGTCACCTGCGGCAGGTTCTGAAGGCCTACCTGACGCACAACTCTCTCAGCAGCCAGCAACTCATAGAGAAGTTTCTGGAAAGGAAGGTCTGGGAACAGGTACAGCCGTTTGACAGTGTACCTCTCTACGGCATGGGCTTGTGTGTGTATGTTGGTGCGTGTCAGAATGTGTACCGTAGCGACAAGTATGGTGCTGTCTACAGCTATCTACAGTGTTTGTGCTCACGCGCGTGCGTGCGTATCTGTGTGTTTGTATATGTGTGTGTGTGTGTATATGTGTGTGTGTCAGAACGTGTACTGCGGTGACAAGTACGGAGCCGTCACCCTGCTGGCGTCCTACAGGAGGTCAGACCAGAGGCTGCGTGTGGAGGTCCTCAACGCCAGCAACCTGCTGCCCATGGACTCCAACGGTGAGGCCCCACACACACACACACACACACACGCACTCTCACTCCTACACAGCCAGTGACACAGTGACACAGACATTGACACAGACAGTGACACAGACAGTGACGGCTGGCTGATGGCTGCTCTCCTGCAGGTTCCAGTGACCCGTTCGTGGAGCTGTGTCTGCAGCCGCGTCACACCTTCCCTGAGGTGGAGCCCCGCCGCACCGCCATCAAGAACTGCGACCTCAACCCACTCTTCGACGAGGCCTTCGAGTTGTGAGCAGCACGGTTCCTCCACCTCTCTCTCTCTCTCTCTCTAGAGGAACCTCGCCTCAGGAAGTCTGCTCAGATAACGTTCTTCATGGTTTTACCTTTTGCAGTTGTAATCTCGTTCCTTCCTCCCTCTACACTCCTCATCCCTCCCTCCCCACTCCTCATCCCTCCCTCCTACCCTCCCCACTCCTCATCCCTCCCGCTCCACTCCTCATCCCTCCCTCCTACCCTCCCCACTCCTCATCCCTCCCTCTCCACTCCTCATCCCTCCCTCCTACCCTCCCCACTCCTCATCCCTCCCTCCTACCCTCCCCACTCCTCATCCCTCCCTCTCCACTCCTCATCCCTCCCTCCTATCCTCCCCACTCCTCATCCCTCCCTCTCCACTCCTCATTCCTCCCTCCTACCCTCCCCACTCCTCATCCCTCCCCACTCCTCACTCCTTATTCCTCCCTCTCCACTCCTCATCCCTCCCTCCCTCTCCACTCCTCATCCCTCCCCACTCCTCATCCCTCCCTCTCCACTCCTCATTCCTCCCTCCTACCCTCCCCACTCCTCATCCCTCCCTCCCTCCCCACTCCTCATCCCTCCCTCCCCACTCCTTATTCCTCCCTCTCCACTCCTCATCCCTCCCTCCCTCTCCACTCCTCATTCCTCCTTCCTACCCTCCCCACTCCTCATCCCTCCCTCCCTCCTCACACCTCCCCACTCCTCATCCCTCCCTCCCTCCCCACTCCTCATCCCTCCCTCCAAGCCTGGTGTCCCTGGAGCAGTGTCAGTCCCCCGGAGCGAGCCTCGTGGTGACGGTGTTGGACCACGACACTCTGAGGACGGACGACTTCGAGGGCGAGGCCTTCCTGGCGCTCAAGGCCGTGCCGGGGGTGGGGGGCGGGGCGGGGGGGGACGCGGCGGACGCCACCCCTGCCAGGATCCACCTGAAACTGATCCACCCCAAACCCAACGGTACCTCCCGACCACAAACTAAACATTTAACCACAAATGTGTATACAGTATCTAAAACCATGACAGCTCTCCTTAAATCACAGTAAACTACACACCTCTCCATAGTAAACTACATGTCTGAATATACTACTTGTATTTCAACATTTCCCCATGCCAATTGCACATACATCTATACCAAAACACCCTTCTACATATCTGTCCATGAGACTAGCGTTACACATCTACAGCATTTTGAATGTATGTTTCAATTCGTTTCAGTTGAATACTACTTTCATAATAAATGAATGAAAAGTAACTATTCACAATTCACCCTCATATTCTAACATCCAATATGACAATAGGACATATTCTAGAGTTCACTCTGTATTCCCCAAAATGTACAGTAGTAGTGTGTCTGATGTGTGTGTGTGTGTTCCAGATGACAGTATCCTGCGGCTGTTGGAGTCAAGGAGAGGAGAGAAGGACGTCCAGGTGTTTGTGAAGAAGCGTCGCCAGCGAGAGAAGCAGTCTCAGGAGGAGAGGGCCTCGGAGTGACGCCCAGGAGGAGAGGGCCCAGGAGGAGAGGGCCCAGGAGGAGAGGGCCCAGGAGGAGAGGGCCCAGGAGGAGAGGGCCCAGGAGGAGAGGGTCTAGGAGGAGAGGGCCCAGGAGGAGAGGGCCCAGGAGGAGAGGGCCCAGGAGTGACGCACACGCTTTCTTTCAAAAATATACATTTGTTTTAATTGCTCTATTCCAAAACCGAGAGGAAAAGACACTGTATGTAACTCTGGGGTTTTGGGGTGGTGTAGTCTGTGTGCTCAGGGAGAGGACGGGAGAGTCACAGTGATAGATCATGAAACACTCTCCTCAAGTCCCGTACACACACACACATACACACACACACCATCTGAGAAGGAACTTAAGCCCCAAACTCACAGGCACTTGGATAGATCAGAGACGTGATTGGATAAGGGGTTGTGACGGATTATAGAATAGTGCCTTCTGATAGGCCGGGTCCATTTTTGGTCAAGTTGCTCACACCAATCAGATTCTGAGATCTACGCCAGTGTCTGTAGTGGGCGGGGACTCGTGAGGGGCTTGTTTGGTATCCATGGATACACAGAAATGCACACACCTCCTATTTACCTGTTTCCTGATACCTAGTCCAATCAGGGTCTGAGAAAGGTATGACAGCACAGAGCAATGTAAAATTAAGACAACCTATGAAACAAGGTGACATATAAAATCACAACAAAAAGAAATTGTATGTAAAAAATAAAAATACAAGTGACTGATTGTTAAGTAGAAAAAAAGGCTTGTCGTTTTGAACTACATGGAAAAAATACATGCCATTTCAAAGCCTACATAGATGTGACTGAGTACAGTTGTCTTTTCGACTGATTGCGTCATCATGCTCCCCATTGTTCAGTTTACTAAGAAGAATCTGACCACGAATAAAACCTGAGTCTTAAACAGAGCCCATCTGTTCCCAACACGCATTCCTCCTCCAACAGCACACCCTCCCACATTCACATGTGCTTCACTACGAAACCGGGACAACTTAACATTTAGAAAACATTCGAAAAATATATATGATAACATAATAAAGAACCAACCGAAAAAGCCAAGGTTCCCCAAAACTCCGACAGGATGGCCCACCCATTTGGCTAGAGCGTTATGGAATAGTTGTCTGGATAAGGCTGAGCCGCTGGTTAGTTGGTGCATTGGGCCCGAACACACCTGACCCTGGATCAGCCCGGTCGGGTCCCTCCTGTTGGGTTCAGTCAGCCTGTGGTGAGCTGAGATGATCCTGAATCAGCTCTTACGACCCGAGTCTCGGTACTGTATGTTAGTCTCTGAAAGGAACTGCTGGCTGACCTGAGGCCAATGTGAGGATAAAGGGCTGGTCTCCGGGCTTGTCTCTGGGTCAGAACTGCTGGTCTGGATTCAGAGGTTAGAGCATAACAGACTGCTGGTTAGTTGGTCAATTGGTGGAGAAGTGTCCGATCTGACTGGATGCATCTCAGCTTTTTTTTTTTGTAGCTAGTACCACATCAGCCACATCGGAAGCTAAACGATGGCTAGCTCCCAAGGAGCTAACGATGGCTAATCTGATCTGGGGTCAGTCCTAGAGGATGCTCGGGTCATAGCCCTGCCTTGAGAAGGCCCGGAGGCTGCTCTGGGATCAGTGACAGGAGGGTTTACCGGGCTGGTGGGTCATCCCCAGGTCAGATTAACAGACCTGGGGGCAGTGTCGGGGCCCGGGTTGGGGGGAGGGGGTCAAGACAGCGGTCCGGGGGTCTGGTCGGAGCAGAGGGGGCAGCCCCTGGAGAAGCAGGCGTCACAGTTGAGGCCGTGTCCACAGGGGAGCGTGACGGAGCCCTGCTCCCCACACGCCACGCAGCTCAGCCCCTGCTTCCGGTACACCACCTGGGGGGGGGGGGGGCAGGGAGGGAATTAATGAGCGACTGAATAAATGTGCGTGCGTGAGTGAGTTACAGCGCGAGTGACATTCTGATATCACCAGACAGGGTCTCCGCATGGGGGGAGGAGAGGGGACTGACCCGACGAAGTTCGTTTTACATGAATGCGTTCGTGTGTGTGTGCATATGCTGAATGTATGTATGTGTTTGTGTGTCTGTATGTGTGTGACTGCGTATGTGTGTGTTGTATGTATATGCACGTGCCCAGACCCACCTGCTCCACGGCCTGCAGGCAGGAGCAGAGCTGGGCCTGCAGGCTGAGGACTGACTCCAGGGGCATGTGCTGCAGCAGCTGCAGCTGGCCCAGCGCCTGGTGGGGGTTCTCCCCGCGCCGCAGGCTCTCCAGCGCCCCCTGCAGCAGGGAGGACTGCCGCCGCGCCTCCTCCTCCGCCTGGCGCCCGCGCTCCGCCTCCAGGGCCAGGCGGCCCGCCAGGGCTCGCGAGTTCTCCGCGTCCGCCTTGAGCACCTCCCAGGGCTGGGGGGAGGAGGGAGAGGGGGGAGGAGGAGGACGAGTAGGGAGAGGAAGAGGGGGAGGAGGAAAGGGGACAAATGGAAACCGTGAGGACAGGCTTGGGGGACATTTTCAAAGCAGTCAAGCCACTCCAGTGTTTCAGGTACTGGGTCGGAAGGGACACACACACGCGCGCGCACGTACGTACCTGTGGGGTGTGTTTCCAGGTGTGGTCCCAGTGCTTGAGGGTCCTGTGCGCGTCGTCCAGCTCCTGCCTCAGCCTGCAGGGGTCGGGGCAGGTGGGGGAGGGCAGCAGGGTGGGGGGGGTGCTGGGGGAGGCCTGCCCCGAGGGGAAGTGCTCCCAGATACTGCTGTTCATCCCGTTCAGGCCTGGACACACACATATACACACACATTACACACATGTAAATACCCCCACACAAACTCACATTACACATTATACACACATGCACATAAGAGCACACATTACACACATATATTACAGACACAAACACACAGTAACAGCACACAAACACACATCACACACACACATTAGCACACATACACGGTTCGGATACATCTAGAACAGGTAGACCCCCCTGCTCACACTGAGGCAGGTTGAAGGTCATGTGACTGAGTTCCACCAACCTAAAGAGCCGTGCGACGGCCCCAGGAAGCTGCTCTCCGATTGGCCAGGCTGGGACAGGTGGGCGGAGAAGAAAGGGGAGGGGTGTGTTCTGGTTGGGGGAGAGGGCGAGGGGGGGGTGAAGGGGATGGAGCTGCTGAGGGATCCTGGGATGTTGACGGGCGCAGAACTCTGAAGCTGGTTTCCTCCTGTGTGACATCATATCCTGTTACAGCAACAGTGTCTTTGTAAAGTGTGTGCCTGTGTGCGTGTTTGCAATGCGTGTGTATGTGTAATGTGAGTGTGTGTGTGTCATACACACCTAGCATGACCCCTACGGAGCTGCTGTCCAGACTCCTCTCCAGGGCCGACATGCCAAAGTCATTCAGGTCCAGATCATCAAGGGCAGACTCTGTCAACACACACACACACACGCATTAGAAACATACACACAAGCACACATTACAAACACACACACAGACAAGACTACGTTCAGACCGCTTCTTCGGCCGGCATGCAGACTGACCTACGACGGACTCGACGGTGTCGCTGGTGGGGTAGAAGGGCAGGGCGTTGGCGTTCATGCCCGAGGAGAGGCCTGGTCCTGGGGGGCCGGGAGGGGCCGGGCTGGGCGGGGTGGCAGCCAGGCTGGAGGGGACGCTGGAGGACAGACTCAGAGGACTGCCCACCGGCAGGAACACCAGCAGGTCCTGGAGGCAGGAGGACCACCGCTTACACCACTAGGATTATCGTTCCATTTGAACATTTTGTATTTTGAACGTGTTGTTGTTTCAAAGGGGTTTCTGTCGAGAGGATGTGCTGCATTGCTAATGGCTGTAGCAGCTTTATCAAGAGTAGAGATGCAGGGAATTTGATCTCCACATTCAGACTAGGTCGATACTGCTCAATGTTTACATGGTTTAGGTTTCAACTGTTTCGTTAATACATTGTATTCTCTGGAATATTTGTCTACACTGTTGTTGGGGAAGAAGAAAATCAAGCATTTTAAGGCAAATAACTGCATTTGACAACAAACGTTGATCTTTAATTGGAATATTTGAAATGAATCCTACATACGAGTACCTGAAATGTACTAATATTGTTATTTGTCTCTTTGAAGCGAGACTTAAACCAAAAGACAAAAGCCGTGAGTGTGTGTCCGTGCGTTTGTGGTTTGTGACTAGGGTGGAAGGTGTCTACCTGTTTGCTATGAACCACTGCCATGTCTCTACTGCGCTGCTCCATGGCAAAACCCCTCTGCTTCGCCTGCAATCAATCAAAAGGGATTTGATGTGACTTACTTGTAAACATAGACAGACACCATCCTTCGACTGGCCCCTCTGAAATACTGCTCGTATAAAACAGAGTGACTGTCGACAGACAACTAGGCACTCAAATCGCTTCCCAGATTCCTACGTCAGTTAGAACATTGACAGCTGAAAATTCCAGCCAGCAGATTTGAAGTTACGTAGCAATTATGTAACAACGTGAGTATTATAATTTTGTTTATTTGTTTTATTTAAAAGGGACCATGGACAGTTAAAAACATAAATGTCAGCATTCGATGCACCATACTAGATAATAGCTTTGAACTGATTAACATCTGTAGTTCCTTAGCACCACCCCCACCTCCCCCAACCCTGACCACCCCACCCCCAATCTCACCTGGTCTTCCCTCTCGAACCCGGGGGCTCTCCCGTACCCCCCCTCTCCAGCCCAGGGGGACAGGGGCTCGCCCCCTCCACACACGTCCTCACACATGGACAGCACCCTCCCCAGGATCCCCTGCTCCGCCATGCAGCCCCCTCCGGAGGGGGAGAAGGACTCGCCCTGGGAGCCCGGCCCCAGGCCCAGGCCCCCTGGGCTGGAGGGCACCTCTTGGGCGGGGTGGGGGTCTGGAGGTCCGGGGTGAGGAGGGCAGGAGGGCTCTTCGGTGATGGGGGGCTCTGGAGTGGGAGAAGGAGGGATGGAAAGAGAGAGAGAGAGGGGGAGGGAGGGAGAGGTGGAAAAGAGACTAAATAGATAGTAGTGTCATTGTGTTCAGGGTGTTACTGTAGAAGGTTAGGGTCAGAATTGTGGGTGTTCGGGGTCTTACTGTCGAGGTGGGCGAAGGCACAGAAGGGGCCCCTGGGACAGCACCCACACTGATGCATGTCGTTACACTTGGTAGATTTATAAATCTGGACACAAACAAGAACAACACCCTCCATTACAGTCTTAACTGAGTTTGTATGTTTCTGTGTGTGTGTGAGTTTGACTATGTATTTGTGTGTGTGTGTGCATACACACTTCAAAATTGAACTGCTGCTCGATGGTGCATGTGGATACGTGTGTGTGTGTATGTTTGTGTATGCATGTATGTGTGTGTGTTGACCTCACACCTTAGGATGGAACTGCTGTGTGTGTGTGTTTACCTCAGGATGGAACTGCTGCTGTGTGTGTGTGTGTGTGTGTGTGTGTGTGTGTGTGTGTGTTTACCTCAGGATGGAACTGCTGCTGTGTGTGTGTGTGTGTGTGTTTACCTCAGGATGGAACTGCTGCTGTGTGTGTGTGTGTGTGTGTTTACCTCAGGATGGAACTGCTGCTCTGTGCGTGTGTGGCAGTACTGGCAGCCCTCTGATCCTTCACACTTGCTGGGATCTCCCCACTCCTCACTGTGTTTCACCGATGGACACGGTAACGCTCTGAACACACACACACACACGATTCCTACTCAGACTGTACGGTCCATTTCACTCGTGGATGATTATAATAGTAATTATATACTTAATTTCCAATACGGCGTGTGTGGGCCGTACCTGTATTTGTGTTTGTGTGGGCTGCGCCTCCTGTCTTTGCTGTTGTGGTAGTACGGGCAGGCGTAACCTTGGCGACAGAGACGAGGCGGTTTTTTACACAGTTCCGTCTTGTAGTGAGACAGAACATAGGTGGTGTCTGAGGGGGAGTAAAATAGAAGGAGAAAGTGGAGGAGGGGGGGGAGAGAGAGAGAAAGAAGTAGAGAGACAGAGAGAGGTCATTTGAAACTGATCTTCTCAGCACCACGTGTGTGTGTGTGTGCGTGTGTTTGGTGTGTGCATGTCTGTGTGTGTACCTTGCCATCGTGGCTCCTCACTCAGGATCTTCTCGATGAGGGCAGTGCTGGCTGCTTGTCCCGACTGTCCGTCTCCTCCTCCCCCCCCTCCTCCCTCCCCCGGCCCAGAGGCCCCCTGGGAGTCCAACACCTGCACCTCCCTGCAGAAGGACACACACACACACACTAATCAGGGTCCGCATACTCAATCACACACACAATAATGCGCACACATGCGCGCTCACTCACCATTTAGAGTCCACACACACACACTAAATACGGTCAACACACGTATATACACACACTAATCACAGTCCACACACACACACACACTCTCTCTGTACTCACTGATCTTGCCTGTGGCAGTCCCCGGCGGCGTACCTGATGTCGTAGACGGGGCAGCGCAGGTCATGTGACCCGTGGGCGAAGGCGCAGTGGGAGCCGTTCTTGCTGCAGTGGCCCTTAGAGTCCGTCTCGTGGATGCAGGAGCCCGTCTTGTAGTAGCGGAGGTGGTACCTGCGCTCCGTGTCCCCCGCCGTCCGGTGCAGGAAAGGACATCTGACACACACACACACACACACGAGTAAGCAGAGGCAAGCAGGCAGATGCACACATGCAGGCAGAGGCCCACACACACAATCCTTTTGGTTGATGAAAAATGGTGTGTGTGTAGAGTTAGGGATGGACATGTCCTATTCTTCAGTTGAACCCGTAGTACAGATGACATCCGATTATAGATACTAGAACATGCCCCTTACTGGGCTTATGTTCTCTCAACTCGGCAACATTAAAGCACAGACAGTCATTCAGTCTCCTGCATTTCCACACCTCATGAATCATTGATAAACAAGTGTCAGCCATATCACTGGTGTGCATCATTCAACATCAACACCTGTGTGTATGTGTGTACGTATGTGTGTATGTGTATGTATGTGTGTGTGCCCGCTGTTGATGGCAGGTGATAACATGTCAGCACTTCTTCATCTGTCCCTACATAACAGCCGTGCTCATGACAACAGCGAACAGCCAGCCCACACAGCAGTCCCTCTGATCAGCGTCAGTCGAAAGAAACCCGTTAACGGCCGTGTCTCCCGCTGGAGTCCTGCTTACTGACCCAGGTGGGCTTTATTATGCAAACTGGCCTGAGATGAGCTGTTAACGAGCAGTTGGTGAGGTGAAGGTTCTGGAAAGGACAGGGGATGAGGCCTCACAGAGAGAGCCAATCGCAACCTCGGGCGTGCACAGAGTTGGGACGCGACTTAGGAAGGTCGTCGAGACTATTGTTGTCACATGACACCCACAGAGGGTGTGATGTAGAGTACTCTCCCTCTCCTTCCCCCCACAAAAGTTCTAGTGTTGAATGGAGGAGTCAAAACAGAATTCACGTCTGTTATGACATTATTACATTATAGGGTGCCCATGTCAAAGGGAGTTGGTTTACACACGCTATGCTTCCATATGCCCAGTGCCACGACACCTCCCTTCTCTCAAACCACAACCCCCCCCCCCCTCTCTCTCTGTTCCTCCCTCCCCCAGGCTTGGCCCACACTCACTCGTCTCCTTCGGGGCAGGTTCCTGTGCCCTCATCATATTTGGTGCAGTAGATGTCTGGGCTGTAGTTGAAGGTCCCGTCTCTGCGTCGCATGGGCCTGCGGCGCCGCTGGTTAAGGAAATGCCAGTAGAAGCAGGCGAAGGGTCGGTGCTGGGTGCACTTGTGCTGCACAAACAGCGGACACTGCTCGGTCCTAAACTCCTTCAGGTATCTTGGGAGGGAGGGGGGGGGGTCAGAGAAATTGACCAAATAGTGGCAAAGTTAGGAAAAGGGAGTATAGTACCAGAGTTTTTGTTTTGTTATAGCATCAGTAGACAAATATGATGGTAACTAATACTGTACACTGTAGAAACCTGAATAGCACCGTTCCCTCTCATTCATTCACGTACACACATTTGTGGACCTTGCATTATATAATCAAACATTACAGATGACAGATGAGTGCATACAACTTTCGTTATTATTGCTGGCTTAAGGGAACAAACCGAATTGGAACCAAAGACCTAAAACTCCCAACAGTTCCAATCCACCGCTCAATTCTGGGTAATACCAACTCGGTCTTTTTAAGTAGGCCTTCATGCACTACACTAGCTAAACTTACAACGTTAAACATCAATTGCAAGCTTATTCGATTCCCCCAAAAAGTTGTTGTTACACATACGACCTGAAAGATGAACTTATTTCATATTTTACAAGTGTGTGTTTTGGTACGTACGCCAGTGCACGTGAGATTGTTGTGTACATGAATGTCTACGTACGTATAATGTTGAGGTTTTTCAGGCTGTACGTGCAGAACGTTAGCGGGAGATGTAGATCCTCCAGCAGGAGACGGGGAAGAGGAGGAGGAGGATGGTCCGCCGGTGGTCGTAGCCCCCGTAGAAGACAGGGGCTGCGTGTGTGTTCTAGACATTTTTTTTCCTGTTTAAAGCTACTCAACCTGCTTTCTATACCTACAAGCGTCGAAATCCGCATTCTTGACTGATGTGCGCTTGCGCAGAATGTAAGGAAATCGAAGCGTCACGAAGTCAGTGATGAACTATGGGACATGAAGTTTCAGGTCGAATCAAGCCGTTAAGTAATTTCAACCGGTATAAAAACGGAATATCATCTGGTAACGTTATCTATATAGAGGTGACTTGAAACCGAGGCTAATATAATGATCACTAAACTATACACAAAAACGAAAATAGGAAGTTAATCGGACGTTGGAAAGAAGCCATTTTTGACGGAAAATCTATGCTAATCCAATCACCGGACAGGATTTAGTTGTCGGTTACATGACGTCACGAAACCCTATAAAGTGCACTGGAAACTCAGATGAATACAAATAGTGTGCGTTTCCAAGGAAGGATCGTCTTGGATCATTCAGTAGGCAAACAACGTTTGGTGATTAACTTTATACATTGTAGGTGACGTTTGATTTTAATATAACAACTATAACATGTACTATTTCTTTATTCCAGGGAATGTTCTTTCAATTGGATAGTATTCATTATTTGGCTTGTATGCTAGCCAAAATGGACTACTATTAGCCAACAAGCTAGACTACCCGAACAATAGAATTTCAAACTGAGCTAGTGACGATAATGTGGGTGGCAAATGCCTTGAGCTAATCGACAAAGTAATGGTAGACAAAATTGTTTTTGTTGGCTTGCTACGTTAGATAACAGTAGCTAGCTACGGTAAGGCTATGGATATCGGTAGCAAAACCGAATGCTACTTTTGACTTGTTTTTATTTAGCGTAAACAGGTTAATCAGGGAAAGAGGACTAAAACGGCGAGTACCTGGCTTTCTACAGCAGAATTATGTAGTAGACTGTAGCTGACTGCTAAGCTAGATTGCTACTGTACTGCTGGTTAGCTAATGTTGATTATACCCGACCCCTAATATAAAGTGATATGGACTTGAAGTCAGTGTTTGAAATTAGATTAAGTTGATTTGTATAGTGATTGTCCTAGTTAAGCTATTCACAAATGCTTCCGAATGTTGGTCGCACGAACAATGCCTATATATGCTAGCCAGTTAGATACCAGAAAATAGTCACCAGTCGTATGATGTCACGCATCATGTCGGCAATTAATCTACTGTAGTGATCTTAGTTAAAATGGCGGGATGTAGCCTACTTAAAGACCTAGAAAGCGATTTTGTATTTGAAAATTCAATGGCGTACGTGCCCGCTCTCCTCCACAAAGACTGCATTGGCTTTTACGTAAAGCCAATGCCAGGCTGGGCCAGGCTTTTTCATGGAAGGCGGGGTGTTTCTACTGGCGGAGCCAGCTATTGCCCTAACACCAGACAGCTTTCAGAGCTGGCGTGGGGGGGAGGGGAACTCTGGCGGCTACAACTTGAGAATTGAATGGCATGGTGGCCTTACAATCGCGTGTTTGCCTTGCTCTGTTGAGAGCGACATGTTTATCAAACGGCCGTTCCCAGCTAACGGTTAGTGTTTTCTATTTCCAGTAAGAAATGGCTCGTACCAAGCAGACTGCGCGTAAATCCACCGGAGGAAAGGCGCCGAGGAAGCAGCTGGCCACAAAGGCTGCGAGGAAGAGTGCGCCCTCCACCGGAGGAGTGAAGAAGCCCCATCGTTACAGGTTTGTCCACTAGAAAAGCTCAATGCACTTGATTGTGTTCAACCTAATCTTAAACAGACTAAATGCTCTACATTCGAACTGAAGGCGTGTATTTAAAACGTACCATCTTGCGTTTTTTGCTCAGGCCCGGAACCGTGGCTCTGCGTGAGATCCGTCGTTACCAGAAGTCGACCGAGCTGCTGATCCGCAAGCTGCCATTCCAGCGCCTGGTCAGGGAGATCGCCCAGGACTTCAAGACCGACCTCCGTTTCCAGAGTGCGGCCATCGGTGCCCTTCAGGTTAGAACCAGAACAACTCGTCTTGCTTTCTCATACATAGACATGCACTTGTGTTGTGCTAGCAACCCTAGTGTTAAGGACTACATTTTATTAATTTTGCACGCTTTCATCCAAAGCAGTGCAGGCATAAAATGCAGCATTTTAAATGCTTGCTTTTGTGAATATTATGAGCCACACTTGGTCTCGTGTGAATGTACAAGCTAACCATCTCTCACTTCCAACAGGAGGCTAGCGAGGCCTACCTGGTGGGTCTGTTTGAGGACACCAACCTGTGCGCCATCCATGCCAAGCGTGTCACCATCATGCCCAAAGACATCCAGCTGGCTCGCAGGATAAGGGGCGAGAGGGCCTAGGAACCCCCCCCCCCCCCCCCCATGGCTTCGTCCAGACTAATAATCCTATTTATCATACCTAACCCTTTTTTTGTGGACATGTTATTTCTTGGGTATTTTTAAAAGGAATGTTCCTGATTTATACTTTTATTTTTTTGTATTTTTAGAACGAGGTAAAGATCCGTCATTCCACTATTCTGGATTTTGGGGTATTGTTCAGTGACCCATTGACATATCTAGGCGTTTCTGCCCGGCTTCAAACTGGAGGCGTCTTGGGGTGGGGGTGGGGGGGGGGGGCGGTGGATGGGGATTGTGTAATAGGTGTTCAGAATGGATGAATGTGCTGTTCTCCACTTCTGGGGCGGTTGCCTCCAATGCCCCACCCCCCCGTCACTCATCAGCCGTCTCTCATACTGTCCTTAAGCAGTTGGCTCCACAAAGGCTCCACACTTTCATCCAACCGCCTGGCTTTTGACCAGCTGGATATCTGGCTGGTGGTGGTCCAGGCGTTCACCACCTGTGTCAGGACCCTTTGTGCTACTGCTCTGGGTGGGTGAGGGGGGGCACAGCAGGGAGGATCACTGTGGTCGTTCAGGACTGCTTTTTACATATTACTTTTCCTACATAAAAGAAACCTTGGCAGCTACATTTAATACTATTTATGACGTGTTGTCACATTGTAGTCTTTCTATTAAATGTCTTTACGAGTACAAGCCATGTCTGTGTAATCATTTGAGTGCATGGTTGATGTGTCTCAAACGCATTGTAATACACCGTAGTTTTTTTTATTTACATGTGTTGCTTTGTACAATGGCAGGAAATGTAGCACAGGCTTTGTCGAGTTGCTATGGCACATACAGATGAAGTTCCTCCGTGTTATACAAACCACTCTGTGTGTTTAAACCCTGTAGCTGTGTGAAAGGAACATACAATTAAAAATTGTATACATAATTTCCCAAAATGCTAACTGCAATACAGAGGGATAGCAACCTGAAGTCAAATACTGAGCTGTACATGCCCTTATACACCAAATTATTCATTAAGAGATGTAAGTCAGGGTGTCTTGAGAAGCGTAGTACTCACCAATGCGGCTGACTATATCCTCACACTGCTTCCCGTGGCTGGCTCTCAGCACCACACAGCAGAAGCCCGATGACTGGGGTGTTTCTGGGGAGTCTCTGAAAACACAGCCAATCATTAGCTGGCATGACATCTGGTTTCCAGCCAATGACAAGCCAGCCTGTGATGGCTTTGGGGGTGTTGAGTCATTTGTATTCAGAGGAGAGGTGCTGTGAGGAAGAATGCAGTCCGACAGGATGCGTATCACTGCTGCTATATCCTGGAGGGGGTTGTTTACAAAGCACGCTCGTTACCGCGGATGACTCAAAGACTGGCCATCGTCTGGGCGGTGACAGGATTTTCTTTGAGTAAGATACAGTAGTGGAGATCATGGTGCATGTCATCTCTAATATGTAACGTTGGGGCGTTGATTTCGTGCGACAAATGGGAGATATTCCCCCCCCAGGGGAAAATAACGACCCTGTTTACGATAGAAATGTTCAATGTCGGTGTCGCTTCCATACTTACACTACACAGAATGCAAATAGGGTGAAGTCTGGCTGACCGTATCTCCCCACACATGAGATCTCAGGGTAGTGGTGCTGGAAAAGCTCCTAAGAAACACACACACGCGCAGGGTTAGGTTGTGCAACTGACTGACGAGGACAATCAATACGACCGTACACAAGTTTAACTACTCCTTGGCACTCTTACTTTCTTGCTGGCATTGTCAGTACAGGTTAAGTGGGTTTCCTTCAAGTCCAAAAGCACTTCCTGTGGGATAAAGAGAGTTGTGGTTGATTTCAGTGGCGTAGTCTAGTACAGCCTGTCTCAATCCTGGTGGACCCCCTGTCTTAAGTTTGAGATGTTCCCCCCCCTCATCTGGTTCAAATACATGGCTCATTGATAATGATCCATTCTAGCATGTAGTGGCCATACTATGAATTAACCAAGACCCTCCCCCTTATAAACCATGCATAACTGCAATTGTTTACAGATGGTCGACAGCAAAAGTCTAAATATCACTTAGACTTCACCACAAGTTGATTTCAAGATAAGATAAGATACACTTTTATTCGTCCCACAATGGGGAAATGTAGTTATTGCAGCAACAAAGTGGACAGAAGTATACATCAATTTACAATGTAAGTACGAGATATTATAAAAAAAGATAAGACCAGTTGCATATGGAGACCAAATACAAATAAACAAATATAAATATTGGGTTAGGGGTTAGTAGTTTGCACTTTAAGTGTGTCCATTATTTATTTAGAGTGGTGGAGTTCTGTGTGTGTTTGTGTGTGTAGAGCAGTGCTGGTTGTGTAGTCTCACAGCAGCAGGAAAGAATGAGCAATGAAGCGTGAGTCCATTTTACACGTCCAAGCTGTGGGCTGGATTCCTACCTGGCTGGGCTGGCCTCTCTTTAGGACCTGGGGGATCCCCACCTGCAAGACCTCCTTCCCTCCATACTGACATCGACCAGGAAGAGAAAAGAGTCACAAAACACTCCTGAGACACACATGTACAAAACAACAAAAACAATAAGCTGTACTCTCATCCACATACAGAAAAGTGGATAACAGTACAGCACATGTTGACAGAAAACACAATACACACCAACATTGAATTATAAAATCACATATCTACCATTCCAATGTTTGCCTTTCCCATGTACTGCACAATGTAAACAATTCTGCAGGGGAGAAGGGGTGCAGTCAAAGATTCGACAAGTTCAGTATGAGGGTTTACTAGGTTCACATAAGTTACTGTTATCTATATTATCCACTTCCTCCATGGTGCAGTGTCTCATTATGAATATTTATCTATGTCTATATTACTGTGACACATCAGAGAACAAGCAAGTAGTTTGAAATCACCAGAAAAGTCAGTCAATTTATAAAACCTTTTTGACCATAAATAGTTTACTATTTCATAATACTTCTTTATTTGTGGCGGAAGTTAGCATAGCTAAAAGCACCTGTCAAATTGTTCACGCTGAGGTCTCAAACAGAGTTTGCGGTTCAACAGGTTGTGGTTCATGCATGTCTACCTCTCCAACTCACCTCCCTTCTTTGAGGCATTGTGACGGCGCTGACCTCTCATTGGTGGAGAGCTGAGAGGAAGGGGAGGGGTCTAGCCGCAAAGAGGGGTTCTCCTCTCTCAGCTCCCGTAGGAGTTTGATGATTGGCCGATACGTGCCCCCCTCCCGGCCCTGCCAGCGCAGCACGCGCAGGGACAGCGGCCGACCCTTTAACCGAGACAGCACCACACCTGCCTACAACACCACAGACAGCAGGGCTAGCACCATTTCACAGAGATTTAAAATAGTTATTTTATTATAAAATATTAAATACGAAGCTTATTTATACTCTAGTAATTACTAGAGCTTATCATAACTTTATCACCCCTGTTCATGCTCGATCTCTTGGTATTCCTATTTACTCCCAGTGTTATGTCAGAAGGTGTTGTGGTTTTGAATGTCACCTACACACAGCATGGTGTCTGTCCACTGTAATTACTGTAATACCAGAACACCAGTATTACTGTGACTGAGGTTTTGAGATCAAGGTTGTTAAAGTCCATGTTCTGATTACAACCTTGGTTTGTCAAGGGAGCGGTTGTGTCCACAGAGCTTAATTTGTCTTGCTTGCTTGCACACTGAAATGGATAGTTCTGTGTGCCCACTGCAAGGTTGCAGTACATGCAAAGTTACCTGAACATCTGACCAATAAGGTGAATAATTATAAACGTTAAATTCTAGAATCGAATTGAATGGCATGGAATGTTAGTGTGATGGTCAGATGTTGTGTTATGTGGGCCTACCATGTGGTGGGCAGGTTTTAAGAGAGCAGAGGACTTTCCTCACCTGGCCATTCCTGGCGTTCCGAAGGGAGATTCCATTGATCTCATCGATGATGTCACCTAGATGGACACATCTGTCCACCTGGGCCTGGCTGCCTGGCAACAGGTCCAGCACAAAGACACGCCCACTCAGATACCTGGGGGAGAGAAAGAGAGAGAATAGAAAAGAGAAAGGAGAGAGACATAGAGAAATGAGAGAAGAGAGAGGAGAGCTTGAATGAGAGAGGAGAGGGGAGATAGGGAGAGGTCCATTAATTCTCAGCAAATGTACATTTTCCCTTTTCATTTATTTATCATGTTAAATAAACATTGAATACGATAAAACAAAAAACAAAACAAAGAAACGAGCACAGCCAGAACAAACCTGAGCACCATCCCCAGCTCCTTGCAGGGCACGGCCTCGTACACGTCACACACCTGGAGACACAGGGGAGACGGATGACACCCAGCACCCTGGCCCTGTCACACACACCTGCCCCACACCACCCAGCACCGTTTTCAAACACAGCGACCAAACAGCCATAGCTTACAGGCAGCAGCCAACTCTCGTCCAGGAAACTGCAGTTCTGAGGAAGAAGCAGAGAGGAGACTCTCAGTCGGGTGTCTTTCTCTGACGTGCTGAACGTCTCGTGTACAACGTTTCTCAGAGCATCAACGACACACAGTGTTTAAGTGGAGAGGAAGCTTGAAGGGGGCCGGGGGAGGGGGGTTTGGGGAGGGGGGTGGGGGGAGGGGGGGCCCTTCATTGTGATCACATGTTCCTTTGTCTGACACTTTTATTCTTTGGCGATGTCATGGTTCAACCTGTGATCTCTTGATCTGCGGTGAAGTTCTCCACCACTGAGCTACAACCACCTATCCAGGAAAACCAGTTGTGTCACCCACCATCCCGCCCCCTACGACCTCTGACCCAGGTGGAACGCAGAACAGCACCATATATGGTCAGGCAGGAAGAGGGCCTACCTCCATGTCCAGCTTGAACTCCATGCCTGACAGCACGAGGAGCAGAGACGTGAAAGGCTCTGCAAGAACGCACCGAGAACCCCTGATTACTGTTCACTTCCTGGAAGTCATGCCAACTGTTTAGCGAACACGATAAGGGAATGAAAATATGCCTCACCAACGAATTCCTCATTCCTGAGAATCGAGACAGCTGGATTGTACCACTGAGAATGAGAGACAACGTAACATGTTTGTTACATATTTTTTATGAGCAGAAAACTGAGCTGACTAAAAAATGCCATGTTGCGCACACGTAGACACACACACACCTCCAGAAGCTTGGGTGTGTGTAGCAGGTGTTTGAGGAATCCTTCTAGAACCCTCCGTTTGAGGGCCAGCCTGAGCAGGTATCGTCCCCGACCCTGAGGCGAAAGCAACTTCTTGTTGACGGCCGTCTGTTCCACTGCCAGAGATAGAGCACTGAGCCTGCATGCACGCACACACACACACACACACACAAACACACACACACACACACACACACATAGATACACACACCACAACATCAGGGGTCACACACTGCTCACAGGAAACTGCAGCCCACCACCCATCCAGTCACAGTCTATTGGACTGTAGTAACTGTAATACATTATTATGTGTTGTATATGCTGCTTACCTGCCACAGGTGTCCTGATGGGGAAGCTGTTCAAAACAATGCCAGTAGTCTCTGTGGACCAGACACAGAACCGGCTCTGAAAGAAAGAGAGAGTAAACTAAGGCCAGTAAGGTCCAGGTCTAGAGGCCAGTAAGGTCCAGGTCTAGGGGTCAGTAAGGTCCAGGTCTAGAGGCCAGTAAGGTCCAGGTCTAGAGGCCAGTAAGGTCCAGGTCTAGAGGCCAGTAAGGTCCAGGTCTAGAGGCCAGTAAGGTCCAGGTCTAGGTGTCAGTAAGGTCCAGGTCTAGGGGTCAGTAAGGTCCAGGTCTAGAGGCCAGTAAGGTCCAGGTCTAGAGGCCAGTAAGGTCCAGGTCTAGAGGCCAGTAAGGTCCAGGTCTAGAGGCCAGTAAGGTCCAGGTCTAGAGGCCAGTAAGGTCCAGGTCTAGGGGTCAGTAAGGTCCAGGTCTAGAGGCCAGTAAGGTCCAGGTCTAGAGGCCAGTAAGGTCCAGGTCTAGAGGCCAGTAAGGTCCAGGTCTAGGGGTCAGTAAGGTCCAGGTCTAGGGGTCAGTAAGGTCCAGGTCTAGGGGTCAGTAAGGTCCAGGTCTAGAGGCCAGTAAGGTCCAGGTCTAGAGGCCAGTAAGGTCCAGGTCTAGAGGCCAGTAAGGTCCAGGTCTAGGGGTCAGTAAGGTCCAGGTCTAGGGGTCAGTAAGGTCCAGGTCTAGGGGAGGGTCTAGAGGCCAGTACTCACGTTGGAGGCCCTTCCTAAGGATGAGCTCCAGCAGCTCACAGCAGGAGGTCAGGTGAGGGTTGAGGTCTGTCACTAGCTCCCCCGAAGCTTGGAGGTTCAGGATGCACACTGAAGACCACACAAACACATACACACACACACACACAGGGACACACATGTACGAACACACATGCCAGTGATGTACCAGCACAGACAGGAGGAGGACGATATATTTTAGCATTTGTTCATGGGTGAACGCAGGCAGATGGCATCCAGGCTGAGTTCAGGTTGTGAAGACAGTATATCTCTTCACTGATGGTTTAAAAACCTAGTTGCCAGGTAACCTAGAATCATCACCTTTTGTCCCTGTCACCTTTGCATGTGTACATATCGATAGTCACCCGCTTCCATAAGCTCATTTGCTCAAGGGTGCGACAGAATTTAAGACAACCGATGCATTAGTAAAACATGAAAGTGGGGAAATGCGTAATTTCAGGTCCTTTAAATAGATTTAATCAAACAGATGATTAGGCTGAAATCGAGCGAGAAAACTGACGAGAGTGACTCACTGTTAAAGGAAAGAAAACGCACAGCGGGTGTGATTCTATAGGCTACAGAAAGAAATGCATACACATGCACTAAATCCATCACATAATTATCCACCCATATTGTATATAGCAAGCTTTACCTTTGAGCGTCCCGAGGAGCGGGTCTTTAGGGGGCATTTTCCCAGCTTCAACAGCACGATCACAGAGAGACGCGCCAAGTCTCGCGTTCGGTCTCCGCGTCACAGCCCACGCGCGCTTCCGTGTGATAATAACATACCGAGACACTTCACTCCTGAGTCGCTTACAGTAGTAACATGTTTATTTAGTTAAACTATTTCCACATGAAAAAGTCGCATAGCGCACTGATGGTGAGTGTACACGCAGTTGTTGGTTTCAGTAGGCCTATGCCAATAGATTTTTCTAACAGATCATGTTAAACAACTTACCGACTCAAATTTCTAATATGAAATTAAACTATTCTACGCCGGGGTATGAATAACGCAGCTTACTGGCGCCCTAGTGTGGATGCAAATCCTGTCCGTGGTTGGTCACGCCCTTACACGAAAAATATTATTCGTCGAGTCGTCAGCATTCGTAAAGCTACCGGAGAGAGCCGAAGATTAATGACAGCTACAAGCGGCGCGCTCTCCTGCTCTCCTCTACTGAGCGCGTGTGCAGTCGCAGTCGATGGAGCCGTGCACAGCAGAGGGGTGTTGAGGTACAACTTTGGTTACAGTAGACAGGCATTCAAACACACTTTGGGAGGCGCAAACTCCACTTTTCAGACTAAAGGATTAGGCCTTCCTCGTTTGGAGTTTGTAGGTAAGTAGCTTTGTTTTATTTGTATTACTGTCATAATGTGTTTGATATATTGTTTCAATATTAGGACAGAGTTGGGCAAATCACGTAGCGTACACATCGCGTTCATATCGAGTAGCTTTGAATCCTGTTTTTGATATCACTTCAATATTAGGACAGGGTTGGGCAAATCACGTAGCCTACACATCGAGTTCATATCGAGTAGCTTTGAATCCTGTGCGCTGCGCAACAGAGTCGATATGGGATGTGAGGTTTGCGTATCCCCTCAGAATAACCTGCGCATAAAGTTATAGGTTTACGCACAAATGTAATCAATGGATTCTGTTTTGTTTGCATTTTATACAATGTTTACAGTGTGCAAATACTGTATACACTTTCTGAGCTGTCAACCTCCATCTTGCGCAATATATGAAGGTGATATCATGCTGTTGATAAAGTTACAAACGATCAGATTGTAGTTTGTTGTGATGTTGTGTTCCAACTCCCAGCGGCATCATGTCCTATAAATAGCCAGTCATTAAGGTTGTGTAGAAGCAGGGGTAAAGTTTATAATCCTGGATTTATCTCTAATCTCAAAGGTAATGTGTAGTGTCTCCTTCACGAGACTGCTTCAATAGACCCATCTTCTCCGTATAGCCTAAACTAGCAACTTTAAAGTGTGTTGTACAGTGTTTAATGTCTTGCACGCTTTGATAGGGAATCTTCCCTGGTCAGCGTTAGCTGCGTTAGCTCTGGTTTAAACTTTCATTGTAGAGTTTACCTGCCTCGGTTTAATTCGTTAACCGGCTCAACGGCACGGACTCAGCGAGGTGTCCCTGGGTACGCACACGTGTCCTCATCGGGAGCTCCTCGAGGTGGCCCCGCACGATAATCTAGCTATGTAGTTAGCGCGCATCTCATGTATAATTCACTTGTTTGGGTTCAGAAATGAATGTATATTCCGTCCAAAAGCCAAAACCATTCTAAAAACATTGGTGCGCCACAATGCCGCTACTAAATCTCGTGCACTTTCATATTTTAGTTGTGCGCTTTTTTTTTTACAACCAATGTCGTAGAGGGCATCACAGATGTCTACATATCAGCACCCATAACCAGCCTAACCCCTCAAAAAAGACAAGGAAAATTAAATAGAATTCAGATAGAAAGAAAAAGACAGAAACCTGGAGGAGTGATCAGTCCGGGGCCTCCTCCTCCTCCCTCCAGTTATGCATGCACTTTCTATCAACGTTTTAACGGCTCAAATTCTGTCACAGAGGGTTTAAAAAATACAAAGCTAATATATTTGAAATATTGAGACAATTTAAGACGCGTTTTGGTTTTCATGATGTGTTAAACCACAGCTTGTCCTTGTCTACGTCACCGAGGGAAGAGCACAGTCTGTGTGTTTCTTTGTATTCCTCTGTAAAGAATCCTTTGACGTGAGAAAGGTGCTGTATGAAAAAGTAATATTAATAAGAATCGTTATGTGAATGATTTTATGTTAAACTCCTATCTTAGTTTCACCTCTCTGCTTGCAAAGTCAATGTCGTCATCTTTTGGCCCCCCTTTCCCCTTCTCCTCCATCCTGGAAGGTACAGTAAATCCACCATGTTCATCAAACCAGCGGGGAGGAGGGCGGTGGTGGTGGTGGTGGTGCTGATTCAACACTGCTGGGTCCAACGATCTACCCCCCCCCCCCTACCCCGTAACCCGCCTCATTGTAAAATTGCTTGGCAGCTTTTTTTGATCTCCTCGGAATATCTGGCCCACTACAAGGCCATCAGGATGCATCAGCCCACTCACACCTCCTCATGCTGTGTGACTCTGCATTTTTAGCTTTAACTGCTCTCTCTCTCCCTCTCTTTCTCCCTCTCTCTCTGCCTCTCTCTCTCGTCAAAGACATTTCACTCTGTCTCGCTCTGTCCCTGTGTCTTTCTTTCTTTCTGTCTTATTGTTTCTCTCTCTCTCTTCCTCTCTTTCTCTCTCTCTCTCCTCTTGCCCCCTGCCCCCATCCTCTTCCTTCACTACTATCTCCCTCTTCTTTCTTCTGTCCATCCAGGTGTCTGTGTCCTAATGGGCCCTCGGAGGGACCCACTGCAGTGTTATTCATAGAGATCAAAGTGGCGCAGTGCACTCACACACATGCACTCACACACACACACACGCACGCACGCGCGCACACACACCTCTCCCTGTCTCTCAAACACACACACACCTCTCTCTCTCTGTCCCTCAAACAGCCCCCCCCCCCCCCTACACACACACTCTCTGTCCCAATGTAGCCATTTCTCCTCCCCTCATAAATAACCCTGTTCTGCTCTCTCATCAATCCAAGGTGCTACGGGAGTGCGGTCAGCTGTATCTCCACTCCGACAGAGAGAGAGAGCTTTACAGCTCTCTACAGCTGTGCCACCGGGCCCTGTCCTCCCTGCAGCCCTCCATCCCTCCCTCCATCCCTCCCTGCTTCCCTCCCTCCATCCAGCTGCCAACATGATGAAAGAATGCCTGCAGTTCCTCATAGAGCCGGCCAAGAAACTCAAGATCCGGCTCAAGGTGCACACACACACACACACATATATACACGCACTCACAGTCACACATATACACGCGATGCACACATGAACTGCTCACCACAACGGACTCTTGTTAGATTGTGTCTTCATATGACAACAGATGTTTTATACTGTGTTCAAGCTCAGCTTCCCAGTAGAAAACAGAAGGACCAGTGTGTTGGGCCAGTGGTGTGATGTCTGTATTTCTGACCTCTTCCACCTCCTCCTCTTCCTCCTCCTCCCCCTCCTCCTCCTCCTCCGCCTCTTCCTCCTCCTTCACCTCCTCCCCCTCCTCCTCCCCCTCCTCCTCCCCCTCCTCTTCCTCCTCTTCCTCTTCCTCCCCCTCCCCCTCCCCCTCCTTCTCTTCCTCCTCCCCCTCCTCCCCCTCCTCTTCCTCCTCCTCCTCTTACTCCACTTCCTCCACCGCCTCCTCTTCCTCCTCTTCCTCCCTCCCCCTCCCCCTCCCCCTCCTTCTCTTCCTCCTCCCCCTCCTCCCCCTCCTCCCCCCCCTCCTCTTCCTCCTCCTCCCTCCATCTCTGGGGGTCAGGAGTCTGGTAAACGAGTGAGGCATGAGAAGAAGGAGCCCTTAGTGGAGAGTCAGCTGTTTATCATGGAGCTGGCCAGAGAACTCAACAAACTGTGCCAGGTATGCACACACACACACACACACACCATCACACACACACAGATAGCACATGCGTGTGCTCACATGCACATAAACACACCCACACCCACACAAAAATAGCACATGTACAAGCTCACATACACATAGACACACACATACACAGATCATGTCCAGAGAGACAGTACCTGTTGTGTTGCAGAGGTCCAGTGTTCTGGCCCACATCTGGACCAGTGAGGACAGCTGGCCCCCTGCAGTGTGTCGGGACTTCATAGTCCAGTGGGCCTCCGTCCTGGAGAACAGAGTCCAGGTGACGCCTTCACTTGCTTCTGTTTGTGTGTGTTCACGTGTGTATGTTTGTATGTGTGCGTGTGTTTTTGTGTGTACGTATCCAGGTGTACTTTTTCACGTGTGTGTTCCTATGGGTGTGCTTGTGTGTGTGTGTATATTTGTGTGTATTCATGTGTGTGTGTGTGTTGTCATTAGACCAGGGTCATCCACACAGAGCTGCAGACTGAGAGACCAGAGAAGAGGGACTGGAGGGGCCACCTGCTGTGCATGCTGGAGACCGGGGGGGAGTACGACATGGGGCCCCACAAACGAGTCATCATGGACTGGACACGAGAGCTGAAGAGCAGGCCAGAGGTAGCGGCCGTGGTTCTCCTAGCCAATATCTCCCTCTTTCTGTCCATGTCATCCATCTCTCTCTCTCTCTCTCTCTCTCTCTCTCTCTCTCTCTCTCTCTCTCTCTCTCTCTCTCTCTCTCTCTCTCTCTCTCTCTCTCTCTCTCTCTCTCTCTCTCTCTCTCTGTGTCTTTGTGTGTCTCTTGGTATCTCTCCCTCTGTCTCTGTGTCTTTGTCTCTCTCTCTTGGTATCTCTCCCTCCCCCACTCTCTGTCCTGGGGATGGTTGGTGAGGACACCCTGGTGATTAAGGTCTAGCTTCCTGACCCTCCAACCTCCTTGTCCTCTTCATCTGATAAAGATGGCTAAGCTCCTTCCTCACTGACCCTGCTATCACACCCGCTCTGAGTCACACACAGGACACACACACACACAGGAACAAACCTCCCTTTTCTTTCTTTATCTTCCTTCCTCCTCCTCCCCTTCCCCTCCCCCTGTGCAGCCCAGTGTGTGGCCTGGGGAGCCCGTGCTGATGATGATGGATGATCTGGAGTTCCAGTGGAGGCGGGGCCGTCTCCCCAACCTGCTCCCAGCCATGGAGCTGGTCATGTGGACCCTGCTGAACGCTCACTGTCCCGACAAGGTACAGAGCTGCTGCTGATGCGGGCTGTGGTGACGACCCGGGATCTGGGGGGGAGAAGAGGAGCGGAGTAGAAGGGAGTGAGCAGGGCTGCGGGTTGTGTTCATTCCCAATGACAGGGACAAACGAGAAACTCTGAGATTCCATGCGTTTTACCCGCGTTGATTGTATAAGCGATGATGTCAGCCTCATCCCTTTCCTCCGGGGGGTAGATAGAGGGGGAGGAGGGAGGGGGGGGGGGGGTGTGTGGGGGAGGGGAGGGGAGGAGGAGGAGGTGGGGGAGTATGTTCACTGTTCCAAACAAGTGAAAGGATCGAGATGCTCTTGTTGTTTTACCTCCTGGATTGTATTGGAAGCTGTGGTAGCAGCGTAAAAGTGTGAGGTCAGGTTACACTGATGAACCAGCAGCTACTAGATCTAGCACTGGGTAAACAAACAATAGCTTTCCCTGATCCACTCATCTCAAAACTGGGATTAAAAGCACAGTAGAAAAGCCTGGTTGTTCTAATCCCTTTATCTCCAAACTGCTCTCTGTGTCGCTGCACTGCACTATGCCATATTGTAGATAAGACGTTATTGTTGCACTGTAGTTGAAATATTATTGTTTATGAGATTGTAGATACATCATTTTTGTTGCACCGTGCCTGGTAACCAAAAAACGTTCCTTGACTACAGAAATACTGTCAGACCTATTGATCCTTGATCTTCTGCTGTACCTTCTGTGTGGACGATGTTGATGTGGACGACAGTGTCTGCTGCGTGACTAAAGTCTCAGCGGTGTTCTGTGTTCCAGGAGGACGTGCCCAGACAGTGGCTGGTCAACAAGCAGAGGACTCAGAGCTGTGGTGAGTGGACGGGCCCTTCCAGGATAGTTTCATCCCTTGGGTCAGTGGTCAGCGTTCAATTAAAAGAATCGACGGATTGACCGAACACTGTGCTGGCTGTGACAGTGTCAACGAGGAGCTGGAAATGTTGCCAGGTGCTATTGATTAAAGCTTACAGGACGATGAGGAAGGACGGAAGAGAGGGAGGGAGAGGGGGAGCGATGGAGGGAGCGAGCGAGGAATGGAGGGAGGGAGGGAGGGGGGGTCCTTGAGGTAGCAGGAGATTATGTCATAACAGTGTTTTGACCTGCAGCTTGTGCTTCTGTTTGCAGATGCTGCCAGGTACATCCCCCACAACGGTAAGTGAGACCCTCTCTGCAGGAGGAAGTGTTGTCATTGTTCATATCATATCTAATAAATATCCATTTAAAACCACCCTATTTATACGGAACATTTTTTAACACGAGTCGCGCTTGATCTCCCTCCCTCTGTCTCTCACCCTCTCACAAATGTTATATCTCTCTATTTCTCTCTCTCTCTCTCTGTTTTTCTCTCTCTGTCTTCCACTTTCTATCTTTTGTCATTTCTCTCTCTTTCCCTTTTCTTTCCACCCCCTCCCGTCTCTCTCTCTCTCTTTCTCTCCCCCCTCCCCTCTGTCTCTCTCTCTCTTTCTCTCCTCAGTTTGGAACTGGATCATTGATGCTTCAGGTATGCAGCCTGCTACCAGAGCTAACTACCTCTGAATGCTCCCCGTACACTGACAGTCATGTTCCCCTGCTGCAGTATCTACATGCCTCTTACACTGCAAAAAAAGGTGTACTCACCCTGCCTCTCCACCCGCCCCCACAGTGGAGGTGACCCTTGACCCCGACACGGCCCACCGCGACCTGGTGGTCTCCGAGGACAGGAAGCGGCTGCACTGCGGGCCGGACCCCCAGGACGTCCCTCGCTGCCCACGGCGTTTCAGCGGCTGGTGGTGCGCGCTGGCGGGGGAGGGCTTCACCGGCGGACGGCACTACTGGGAGGTGGAGGTGGGCGGGCGCGACTGGCGAGTAGGCGTGGCCAAGGCCTCGGCCCAGCGGAAGGGCTACCGCTCCCTGAACGCAGACACAGGCTTCCTGACCCTGCGGCTGGAGCGCGGCGTCGATCTGAAGGCTCTGACGGTGCCCGCGACGCCACTGCCGACCAGCCTGGCGCCCCGGAAGGTGGGGGTGTTCCTGGACTACGACGAGGGCCAGCTGTCCTTCTACGACGTGGAGAGGCGCTCGCACCTCTACACCTACAGCCAGACATTCACGGAGGAGCTGTTCCCCGTGTTCGGGACCGTGGAGGTGGTCAGGGAGCTGGTGGTGCGCCCGGCTGGGGCCAGGGAGCCGTGTCTCTGTCCTGGGCCCTGTCTGTGGAACTGAGGCCTGGTGGATCTGCTCTGGGAAAGGCCTGGGCGTTCCTTGTCTGTGTTCTACTCTGGTTGCTCGACTCTGTCTCTGTGGTCTACTCGAAAGGTTCTACTCTTTCTCTGTGTTCTACTCTGGGGGGTTCTCCTATGTCTATGTGTTCTACTCTGGTTCTATTCTATGTGTTCATGATCTCCAGTCCTTGGTCCAGGTGCCCGGGGGCAGGACACAGATCAGGCCCCAGATCTGTTTGAAGACTGTAAATATTGTTTGTCCGTACTGGGCTTGAAAGACGTCATGTTTATCTTGTGGGGTCCTGTGTGGAACCACGGTCCTCCTGATCCCTCCTGGCCCCTCCAGCCCCTCATACCAGCTCCACCCATCTGGGAAGTGCATTACTGTTTCTATTGGTTCAGACAAATGTAGAGAGTGTAGATACAAATACAAATAAAGGGAGTTTAACGTGCAGTGATCAAACTTTCAGGACTCTGTCATGCAGCGCAAGGTCAACGGAGCGTGGAGCGTTTGAGAGGGCGCTGACGGCTAAAACTGACATGCCTACGTGACAGCTCTCCCGAAACGGACAGCTAACCCAAAGCTCGCTCAGAACCCCATTTGTAGTTTAGCTGTGCGGTCTAGCGAGAGCTTGGACACGTGTTCTCCAGTCACACTGACAGACGCGTCGGCCACAGATAGAGCAGCATGCTTCCTGGAGATTGAACTCTCTGTCTCTCTTTAGCCTCTGTATCAAGCCTGCAGCTGTTCAAAGCTTTCTGCTAATGTGCTCCAGCATTGTTTAAAAAGGTCCTCTTAGTATTGACACTGTATACAACGATGTAAAGATACCAATGCTTTTTCAGTCGTCAATAAATCACCAAACTGGAACCTTTTTTGACTTGTTTTTTTTTTTACATTTGTTAACATACATCATGAAACAAACTGTTTTGTTTTTCTGAACCTTTATTAAGTGCAAATAACAAATTACATGAAGCCAAATGATGATTAAGACCATTTAGATGTTTTGTACCTAATATATGAATGTTAAACGCAGTAACTGATGCCTCTACTGTATGATGAAGACGTTAACCTACATAGGTTTTAATGAAATTATGGAGCTAAAAAAAACACGTTTGCCTTAACAAGCTCAGCAAGTCTTTACAATCAACAGCATTTTGAATAAAGGAAATAACCATGTAAAATACACAATGGATATAATAATACAATCCTCTTGTCTCAACACCTTCAATGATCTGAACCAGTTAAAATCACCATTTTAGACACACTTTCTTGTACTGAAAGGTTTTGTGCAGTAGTTGAAATGCTGAACGAAATAACACATTGAAATATGACACATGCAGATGCAATTTTTTGGCAATGTTACATGATCTCTGTATAATAATGTATCTTTAGTAAACAAAATGTAGCAAGAATTTAACACAAAGGAAAACATTTTACACAAAAAACTGCAATAAAGTATTTGGCTTAAAAGTCAGTTTCCTGTGGTTTAAATACAAAACAAATATAGCATTCTTTACTTCTATTTCATTTGTGTTTTCCCCAATGTCACATAATACAAAACACTCACAGAACAGAAAGCAAAAGGGAGCTTTACAAATCAAATGTGATTGATATTTATATCTGATATGAAAATATAAAATCATAATTGTTCTGGTTTTAACATTTAAAAGCCCCATTACAAGCTCATATTCCTGTTACTTTCTGTTTTAGAAGTCATGGGTGGAGTATTCAGAAAGTAAGCTGGACCTCTGTGTCTCAATAATCTTTCTCTCACTCACTCAATCTCTCCCCCCCCCCCCCCCCCCACACAGCTAATCTCCGCCTCTCAGGGTGTGTGTGAGAAAGGGACAAAGACCTCGTCACCTTGGGGTGAATCTCAAAAGACTAAAATGGCTTCTTCTTCCTGATCTTGTTGCTGGTCTGGGAGCTGATCTCCTCTAGGGGGGGTGAAGGTGTGATGATGAGACCCCCCCCCTGCCCCCCCCAAGCACATCTCTCTCTCTTAAATATTATTACAAAAAGACAAGGAGAGAAGACTAGGAGAGGAAAGCCACGAGCCTCCTCTGGATTCACGGGGTTAGACTAAAACGGAGGCCCCTGGGCGTGATTCCATTTACAACCAGCAGAGGGTGATAATAAACAAGAAGTAATCACACACACAATAAAAATATATTATGCTATACAAGGGAGTAGTTTTTTGCATGCGTGTACGAATTGATACCAAAGAAGCCAGTTCTTGAGGAACAGAAGAATGCTAAGATGTAAATGATTCCCGTGACTGAAGACAGGGCAGTGGACACTATGTAACAGACTTTTAGGAGGGAGGACCTGAACAACTTACACACTTGTTTTACAATAAGGAGCTGAAAGAATATTTCCTTGCATGCACAAACAAACACAAGCTTGTGTGGAACACACACACGCACGCACACACTTAACCATCCATTCTCCGACTCATAACAATGCACTCGTAGGATCCCTCCCTCCATCCCTGTAAGGGTGTTGCGGCAGCCATCTTGGATGTGACCTGTGACCTCAGGCCTCGTAGAAGCGCTCCACCTTCTTGGTGACGCTGGAGCCAGACACCATGCTGCGCTGGACCACCTCCTTGGTCATGTGACGCGTCATCATGCCGCTGGTCTCTGTGAGCTGGGACGTCATCGTCATACCATCTGGGAGGGAGGGAGGGTGGGGGGGAGAGAGGGAGGGTGAAATAAAGAATAAGAGAGAGAGGGGGAGAGGGTGGGAGGAAATGAGAAATAAATAATTAGAGAGCGAGAGAGAAGAAGAATAAAAAGAGATACGAGGAAAGACAGAGAGAAAAAAGAGACAGAGTGGATGAAGAGAGAGATAAAGAGAGAGAACATAAACACACATAAACAGATCAGACGCAAGGTGTTTTTGTGTGGGCGTGCATCTGAGTGAGTGAGTGGTGCCGCACGAGCCACACACCTGTGGAGAAGTAGGGCTCGTTGAAGGAGGTGTGGGAGACATTGGTCCGCGTGCTGACCTCCGTGGGCATCTGGAACACCTCCCTCATGGTGCTGTGCATGCCCTGGCCACTGTATTGAGACATGGTGCCTGCAGGGGGCGATGGAGAGCACAGGGGAGAGTAGAAGGGAGAGGGAGGGAGAAGGGAGGGGTGGGGAGAGGGAGGGAGGGATGCAGCAGAACGGAGGGGTGGGGAGAGGGAGGGAGGGATGCAGCAGAACGGAGGGGGAAAGAGAGAGAGGAAAGGGAGGAGGTGGGTGAGGAGAGGAGTAAGGGAAGGGGCAGGATGGGAGGAAGGGAGGGTTTAGACAACTCTCTCAAACCTTCAAACCGTTAAAAGGTTTCCAGGCGACGATGGACACAAATATATCTATGACACGCCCGGCTCTGGAACTGGTCTGAACCGGTCTGAACTAGTCTGACAGTCTTCTACTCACCTCCATCCTGAGACTCGATGGTGATGATGCCCTCTCTCTCCGGCCCAAAGCCCTGCGTGGTCCGGGCCTGAACCTTGAACTTGTAGGGCATGTTCTCACTCAGGTCCGGAACAGTCAGGCTGGTCTCAGAGCTGTCTCCGCTCACCTGGAAGGTCCGCACTTCACCTAGGCAACACAAGAAGGCGTTTGAATGGACCTGTACTTGTTGCAAATCATGTTGGCATAATATCTATCCATCCATCTATCTATCTACAGTATCTTTCTGTATATCTGTATATCTTTCTGTCTATCTGGTATGTCTGTCTATGTGGTGTGTCTGTGTGATGTGTCTGCCCCCTGGTGGTCTCACCTCCACCGTGCAGCTGCTCACAGGTGACCACGTAGCCCAGGATGTCTCCGTTGGGCTTGCGAGGCTTGTCCCAGCTCAGCTGCAGCGCCTCCGGACTCAGAGCTGTGAAGACCAGGGGGCCTGGAGCGCTGGGTGTGCTCAGGGTGAAGGGTGAGCCTGTGGAGAGGAGGGGAGGGGGGGAGGAAAGAGGAGAGAAGGAGAGGGGGAGGACAGGAGGAAGAGGACAGGGGACAGGGAGGGAGGAGAGTGGATGGAAGGAGGGGGGAGGAGAGTGGAGGATAGAGGTACATCAGTAATTAAGAGTACAAGTCTGAGTTTGCTGTGATAAAGTGTCTGGAAGTAGGGAGCAGGAAAGAGGAGTGAGTCTGACTGCTGGACAGGCCGTTAAGACCAGGGGAGGCCAGCTGGACAGGAGAGGCCAGGTTAGACAAGGTGAGACCAGGTGGACAGGAGAGGCCAGGTGGACAGGAGAGGCCAGGTGGACAGGAGAGGCCAGGTAAGACCAGGTGGACAGGAGAGGCCAGGTGGACAGGAGAGGCCAGGTGGACAGGAGAGGCCAGGTGGCCAGGAGAGGCCAGGTGGACAGGAGAGGCCAGCTGGACAGGAGAGGCCAGATGGACAGGAGAGGCCAGGTGGACAGGAGAGGCCAGGTGGACAGGAGAGGCCAGGTGGACAGGAGAGGCCAGGTGGACAGGGTTAAGGGTTAAGGGTGGTGGTACCTGGCATGGGGCTGAGGGGGCTCCTGGGGTCCACGGCAGACTCGATGGTGATGACGCCCTCCCTCTCCGGGCCCCAGCCCACCTGGCTCTGGGCCTTCACCTTGAACAGGTAGGACTGGTTGGGCAGCAGGTCCTGCACCACCACAGAGTTCTCCGAGGGGTTAGGCACCTCGATGCGTTCCATCTCACCTGGAGAGACACATTACACTGTAAATATCTTCTTTTTAAAACAATTTCGACAATCATTTTACAGTAGGCCTATATTACAGTAAGATACGTTTCAAATATAATAATTACAACACAGAGTTGTTGTAATTATTATTATGCTGTTATGTTGGCGCCTCAACATATTCCAAAATCAACAACATAAGACCACCCTTTAATACTCCCCTAGCGGGGAAATCCAAGTGTATAAACAAGTACAATATGATGTAAAACAACAGATGAGGCAAAGTCCAGCCAGATGGATATCATCTACATGTTTGTGTGAGCCTACCTCCGTTGAGGAGCTGGTAGAGAACACAGTATCCCAGGACATCCCTCTCACAGTGGGGCTCCTGCCAGCTGACCTTGAGGGCCGTGGGGCCCAGGGCGGAGAACACCAGCCTGGTGGGCGTCTCGGGCACCCCTGGGGTCATCCTGGAGTCTGCGGGAGGCACACAGAGGGCAGGGGTTAAAGGTCAGAGAGGGGTGTGAGGCTTTGGGGGTTCTGCCCGGGGGTTAGACGCTGAGCTCAGGGAGGAGGAGAGAGAAGGATGGAAGGAGAGAGAGAGATAGAGAGAGAGGGAGAGGGAGAGGAAAGACAGGTAGAGAGTGACAGAGAGAAAGAAAGAGATCCGACTGGGTTAGTTCCATTGAGGACGAAATCTGTCCCAATGGTATCAAAATAATGTTGTGAAGGAGTACTACTGAAGGTTCTACTGGTGTGTGACAGGGTTCTACTGAGGGTTCTACTGCTGTGTGATAGGGTTCTACTGAGGGTTCTACCAAGGGTTCTGCTGCGGCCCGTGTCGGTCCCCAGACGGACTCACCCTGGATAACCCTGTCCAGGTTGAGAAGGGCATCGTTGATGTCCTCAGACTGGGTCCTGGCCCGCGAGCCCTGGGCCAGGCTGAAGCCGTACTGGCTCTGAGAGACACTGTAGCCAAAGCTACCTGGGAGCGCTGGGAGCCAGAGAGCAGCGGAGGAGAGGGAAGGAGGGAGGAGGAGGGAGGAGAGCAAGAAAGGGAGGAGGGGAGGAGGGAGGAGGAGAGCAAGAGAGGGAGGAGGGGAGGAGGGAGGAGGAGGGACGAGAGCAAGAGGGGGAGGGAGGAGGAGGGAGGAAGAGGGAGGAGAGCAAGAAAGGGAGGAGGGGAGGAGGGAGGAGAGCAAGAGAGGGAGGAGAGGGAAGGAGGGAGGAGGAGGGAGGAGAGCAAGAGAGGGAGGAGAGGGAAGGAGGGAGGAGGAGAGCAAGAGGGGGAGGAGAGGGAAGGAGGGAGGAAGAGGGAGGAGAGCAAGAGAAGGAGGAGGGGGAGGAGGGAGGAGGAGGGAGGAGAGCAAGAGAGGGAGTAGGAGAGAAGGGAGGAAGAGGGAGGAGAGCAAGAGAGGGAGGAGGGGAGGAGGGAGGAGGAGGAAGGAGAGCAAGAGAGGGAGGAGGGGAGGAGGGAGGAGGAGGGAGGAGAGCAAGAGAGGGAGGAGGGGAGGAGGGAGGAGGAGGAGGGAGGAGAGCAAGAGAGAGAGGAGGAGGAGAGAAGGGAGGAGAGCAAGAGAAGGAGAGGAGGGGAGAGGGAAGAAGGAAGGAGGAGGGGAAAGTGGAATAGTGGGAAAGAGATACAGAGGGTGTAGGAAATAGACAGAAGGGGAGTGAGAGAAGAGGAGAAGGAGGAGGAGAAGTAAGATGAGGAGAAGGAGGCGGAGGGAGAGAAGGAGGAGGAGAAGGAGGAGGAGGAAGAGAAGGAAGAGGAGAAGGAGGAGGAGAAGGAGGAGGAGGAGAAGGCGGCAAAGGGGAAGGAACAAGAGGAGAAAGGGCGACAGTGAGCGCAGCTCCTGCAAGGTGGACAAGCTGAGTGCTGTACAGCCAACAACCCCAGAACTAACCAAGCCTGCTACATGCACATACTCACACAGTCATTCTGGACAATGCAGGCTGCCCCCAAATCTTCCCAATACTCCAGGGTCTGGCCTGAACTGGTCTGAACCAGTCTGACCAGACACAGAACTCCATACTGCCCTCCCAAGCATAAGGGCAGTAACTTGTGATTTGGTCAATATTTTGTTACTGTAGTTTTTTTGGTCAAGAATTCATCCTCAAATATGGTTGAATGTTTTGTCTCGATTATATTGAGTTCTGGAGAAAATATGTGGTCTGATGTAACTTCAAAAAGTATTTTTCTTGGGAGAGCAGTCTAGTACCAACCATCAGAGGAACCATGCTTGAGGAACTACACCACCTTCAAAATGCCCTTACCATGGCTGTCGGTGAATCCACTGGGCATGTCTCCCATGACGATGGAATCCCTGATGTTCTCGTCATAGTAACCTCTGTTCTCCGACCGTTTCCTCATGACAACTTCCTGCGTGCGTGTGCCTCCTCCAATCATCATCTCCTGTCTGCCGTAGGTTGTTCCTCCTAGTAGGTTGAGGGAGAGTTGAGGAAAAACGAAAAGATCCTTCCTTTCCTAGGCCTCACACAAACGTCATTTGAATCATTTGAATACTTCCAACTGGAAATCAAACAATCCAAAATAAACAAAACACACTAGAAAACATTAAGCTTCAGCTGGAATTACTGTAAAATCACACGACAAGCAAATTCACCATGTAAACAAAAACGTGTTGGTCTGAGGGTGGTGCCGAACCCTACCTTGTCCAGACATGTAGGTGGTGGAGGTGGAGGTGGAGGTGCCGCCCAGGTTCATAACCCCACCTGCCCCAGCTCGGTGGTTAGAGCCGGTGCTCAGGGTGGAGTAGGGGGAATGCTGTCCGTAGCTGGACGTGGACATGTGCGACACGGATCCGGATCCTGCTCCCCCCGGAAACAGGAAGCTCTGGTCCCACTTCCCATTCATCATCGGGTCTGGAAAACACCACAGGGGGGGGAGGAGGAAGGGGGGGGAGGGGGGGGGGGTAGGACAACCAGGACGGTGAGTGAACCAGAAAGAGAGAACGATAGCGAGAGAGAGAAAAGGACAACATTCCGAGAAGCCAGCAGAACCAGAAGGAACATTCGAGAACACGGAACATTCCGGAACACCGAACAGAGACGGGACCCGAGAGGTGTTCCGAGGCAAAATAAATAAGTACAAATAAATACAAAAAACCCAAACATACTGACAAAGGGAAACGATTTCTGCGGACAACGAGCGACAGGAGAGTTCATCTCAGTCTGTGAGATCTGAGACGTACGACCACTCCACCTCAGAGCCAAGCCCTGCATGCTGCCTGCATAGCCCCTCAGGCAGCACGGGGGAGAGAACAGACACACCTGAGACACCATGAGCATCAACTGGAGGTGGGGCAGTTGATGTCTGGAGGGCGCTCCCCAGAGGACGGGAGGTTCAGGGTGAAAACAGGGGCTCAGCGAGGCTGGAGTGTAGGGGGGGGGGGGGTGGCACCAGGGGAGTAAAAACAGATTATGTGGGCAGGAAGGAACAGCAGATGAGTTGGACCTGTGCCATCCATGAGCGGTAGCATGCCGTCTGTCTGTCTGTCTGTCTGTCTGTCTGTCTGTCTGTCAGCCTGTCTGTCTGTCAGCATGCCTGTCCACCAGCTGGTCTACCTGTCTACCTGTCTGTCTGTCTGTCAGGGTAAGGCGGGCAGGGCAGGAAGGTTTCGGGAGCGGGGCGGTCTTCACCTGGCTGGGGTGTGTGTGTCTGGCTGGGCCGGGGGCTGTCGTCGACGCTGGCCTCTGTGTCGGAGCTGAGGCGACGATGGTGGAAGACGTCCACCTGCTTTTTCCAGGACACCTGGCGCAGGTCCAGCTCTGAGCCCACCAACTTGACATGCTTCCAGCGCAAGCCTTGTAACGGTGGGGTGGAGGGGTGGAGGGGGGGAGAGGCAGGCAGGAGCAGGGTTGGAGGGCAGCTTGGATGGGCCAAGGGGCTAGCTAGGTAACTGACACAGCACAGGAATGCACAGTGCCCGAGGGACAGGGCTGACATCCGACTCATCTGAACTTCCCGTGGAATCGATTTCCGAGAAGGACCCCGACCACGGGGTCAGGTTTGGTGTCAACAGTAAAAGCTGTGACGTGTCGCCCGCATACACACAAGTTTGTGCACTCCTGGGATTGGTGGAGATATGGGTGAGGAGAAGAGAGAGAACGAGAGAAAGGAGGGAAGGGGGCGGTTTGCTCTGGCTTACTGGCTGAAGCGGAGATGACCTAAGGGAGACGAGGAGATGAGGCGCTCGGAGCGAGACTGGCTAGCACATTCAGGACCCAGAGATGAGCCAAACAAAGATGACACAGACTCAATACAAGAGGGAGAGGAGGGAGACAGAGAGACATAGCCAGACAGACAGACAGACAGAGAGAGAGAGAGAGAGAGAGAGAGAGAGAGAGAGAGAGAGAGAGAGAGAGAGAGAGAGAGAGAGAGAAAAAGAGACTGAAAGAGAGAGAGAAGAAATAGAGAAGGAAAGAGAAAGAGAGGAGGGTGGAGGAGGAGGAAGAAAGCATCTCTCTCATTCATCACTGACTGGTGACTACTCTCTTTCTGTCTGGATTCAGAGGGCTGCGCTGCCTAAGATAGACCGATGATAGATGAGGGCCTCATTCTCTCCCTCGGGCGTGTGGAAGCGGCCACACACAGTCTAACAGTGTGTATCGTCACATAGTTAATCACTCTCTGACATCTGAACAACACAGATCCTCCAGAGGGCCAACAACACAACTCTGTCATGGCCCCCGTTTACCTCAGACACAGGAAACGGGACACAGGAAGTGAATATATCAGCAGTGAGACCAAGGCTCCAAATAGTCATCCTATCATACCCCTTTTGAACCAGACGAAGATCTCCCAAGACCTACATTAGAACACACCCGAAACACCGATTTCATGACGGAGTCGACTTCCTGTCGTCTAAAACCCCTGACTGACAGGGACGACCATCCGTCTACGGGGTCACACCGTAGGAACATCAGAGGAGTTGCCGAGAGGAAGGGGGACAGCGTGACGGCCGACTGAGGGGCACCCACCTTCGTCGGTAACGCTGGGCTGCTTGGAGCCCGTGGGAGTCTTGAGGACCTCGCTGCTGTACATGAGGAAGCCGTCGTACTCGTCTCCCGCCTCCGCGTCGATGATGGGGATGTCTGGGATGATGGGGACTGAGGAGAGGGGGGGGGGGAGGCAGGGGAGGAAGAGAGAGGGGGAGAGAATGGGGGAGAGGGAGAGAGAGAATGGGGGAGAGGGAGAGGGAGAGGGAGAGAGAGAGAGAGAGAGAGAGAGAGAGAGAGAGAGAGAGAGAGAGAGAGAGAGAGAGAGAGAGAGAGAGAGAGAGAGAGAGAGAGAGAGAGAGAGAGAGAGAGAGAAAGGAATGTGGATGGGAGATGGGGATGGGGGAGAGGAAGAGAAAGACAAGTCAAATAACAGTCCTATTGGACCTCGGGGAAACCGAACAACACCCACAACAGACAACATCCACGTCGTCCATCGATCAAACCCCAAACTTCCCTCCCCCGTCTCTGACGACCCCCTCCACCCACGTCACGGCTAAGAGGGCCTGGCCCAGCAGGGCAGCCAGGCTGCTTCTGGCTCCGTACTCACTGGAGAGGGGTCTGGTGGGCTGGGAGGCCAGGTTGATGGTGGCGTCCCTGTAGGGGCCCCAGCCGATGCTGTTCTGGGCCCGGACCTTGTAGCAGTACGTCTGGGCACTCTGCAGGTTCTCAATCAGCAGCATGCGCTTCTTAGGGTTGTCGATCTTGATCTTCTTTGCTGCTCCTGCCGCCTCTGTATGTGCGTGGAGACCGGGGTGGGTGGGGGGTGTGTGGGTTAGAGTAGGTAAAGGTATTTCAAATGCTGTGGTTGACCATTATGTGACTTTTTTATGAAACATCAACCGAAGGGCCTACCGACCACACATCCATACAACACAGCGGGAGAAGAACGACTCAGATGAAAAACCTCAAATCACTTCTGTATTTATGAGTTGAGGGCGCGCGTGATTGGTCACTCACTCCTGTGGTCGTCGATGGGGGTGTAGATGACCTCGTAGGCTGTGATGACGCCGTTGGTCTCGGCGGGCTCCCCCCAGCTCACCTGAGTGACGGTTGGGCTGATGACGTTGAAGGCCAGTCGACCTGGTTCACTGGGGACTGGAGGGGGAGAGGAGGGGTTGAGAGGAGAGGGGGATGGGAGGAGAGGGAAAGAGAGGAGAGGGAGGGAGGGGAACGGGGGAGTACGTCAATTACAAGGAAAACAGAAGAAAACTAAGAAGACTACAACCAGCAAGACACAGGTGAGGAGGACAGGAGAGGAGGACAGGCGAGGTGAGGAGGTGAGGAAGACAGGAGAGGAGGACAGGAGAGGAGGATACAAGAGGAGGACACGAGAGGAGGACAGGGGAGGTGAGGAGGTGAGGAAGACAGGAGAGGAGGACAGGAGAAGGGAGGGGGTGAGAAAGACACGAGAGGATGGAGGATGAAGGAGGTGAGGCGGCGCGAGGAGGACCCACCATCCTCCAGGGTCTGGCAGGGCACCATGTTGCTAAAGTGGCCATCCCCCATGGCGTTGTAGGCGCACACGCGCGTCTCGTAGTCGCAGAAGGGGTACAGGCCGGTCAGCTCCGCCTGGTTCGTCTTCACGTCCAGCACCTGGGCTTCATCCTCGCGGTCACCGTAGATCCAGTACCTCACCTGCTCAGAGGAATCAGCCTTGTCATCTCTACCGCTCTACCGCTTCACACAGTTTCACATGTTATTCATTTGGGCAGATGCTGTTTATCCAAACAAATAGTTCTTCTAGAAAGTACAACTTGTTTATCTTCTCCTCGACACTCCTTTTTCTGGCCTCCTCCTCTAATTCCCTCCCCTCACCTTCCAACCCCCGTTCCTCTTTCCTCATCCTCCTCTCCACTCTTTTCATTCACCTCTCCTCCCCTCCCCTCCTCTCCACTCCCCCTCTGCCTGTGTGAGGGCCTCTCTCTCACCTTGTACCCCAGGGCGCCGGCGCTGGGGGCCCAGTTGAGGTGGATGTTCTTGGGGCCGGTGGCAGCGGCCTCGACGTTGGCGGGGGGCAGGAGACGGCCCCCGGGGGAGGCTAGCGTGTTGATGTTAGCTTGCTGCTGCATGTTGGCCATGGTCATCTCTGGAGCCTTGGAACCTGGGAGGGAGGGAGGGACGGAGGGAGGGAGGGACGGAGGGAGGGAGGGACGGAGCAGAAGGGGGTTAGGGATAAACGCACGAGTGTGTGAGTGTGTGTTCGGGCACCTGTGTGTGCACCTACGCATGTGTGCGTGCGCGTCCTCACCCCCATCGGTGACGGTCACCAGCGTGGTCTTCCTCTCCCCGATCACAGCGTTGCTGCCGGGGTCGAACAGCTCCAGCTGGAAGGCCTCGGGCTGGACGGGGCCTGGGTGGGACCGCGGGTCGATCACGATGCTCTTCTCCGTCTCCCCCGGGCCGAAGCGCAGCGGGCTGGACAGCTGGAAGCGCTGGGCGTTCTTGGAGCGCCAGTGCACGGTGGCGGGACCTTCCTGGTTGCGTGTGCGGACCACGGGGATGCTGTACTGGGGGTCGGAGGTCGTGAACGTCTGGGTGCCCTTCTTGAACATCACCACGCTGGGCTCTGGGCGAGGGGAGGGAGGGTGTAAGACAAAGAAGCAAACTAACTAGGGACCTGACTAACCAGCTAGCTATCTCTAGTCCCACCTGGCTGGTCGGTGATGGTGACAGTGGTGCGTGGGTAGCGTCCCAGCTTGGCGCCTTGGCGAGGGTTGCTAAGGTCCATGACAAACTGCTTGAGCTGCTGTGGGTCGCCTAGGAGACTGTCTCCCTCGGACAGCTCCAACAGACGCACCGGAACCATCTTCTGGGTCTCGCCCGGCCCATAGGAGAGATCCCCATCCACCGGCACGTAGTCCTGCACACACGCACGCACGCACACATTCACACACACACACACACACAAACACGCACACACGAGCACACACATACAAAGACACAAACAAGGTTAAGGCTCTTTGTCACGTGTGTGTACATGTAAACAAGTATGTGTGCGAATGTGTGAAAGGACACATGGTCACATGAGTGGGTGTACACGTGTGTGTACATGTGGGAGTGTACATGTGTATGTGTGTGTGTGTGCGTCTCACCCTCTGCTCCTTGGCGGTGACGTCGTGGGAGCGGTAGGTGACCTGTGTGCGTCCGTCCTCCAGGATGTCCCTGTTGACCGGGATGTTGACCACGCCCTCCTGCCTGCTGTGGCTGTAGGCCGGCTGCAGGAAGGACAGCACACTCTTGGCTGCGCAGAGAGAGCCAGAGACAAACACACATATGATATAACACACACAGCAAAAACCCAGAACAACATGAAATATTGGTCATATCAATACTCACGCTGGTCATGGCGTGTGTGTATGTGTGAATGTACGTGAATATGTGCACGTGTGTATACGTGTGTGTGTATGTAAAGCCCTCACCGTGCTCCTTGATGACGGTGATGTTGACGAAGCGCTTGCCGACCTCGGCGATGCCCAGAGGGACGTCCACCGCCTCCACCCTCAGCTGTTTCTTCTCCTCATCCTCGTCCTTGATGAAGAGCGGAACGTGCACGTCCACAGACTCCACCCCCTCTTGCAGCTCCACCGCCCCCGCCGCCTCTGGAGAGGGGAGGGGAGGGGGGGGGAGTTAATAACACACGTACACACATACACACAAAGGTTTGTTTTTCTATCCTAGTGGGGCCCAACCAGAGGTACCCACAAGGTCAGGTTTTTCACGTTTCACTATAATTGGGAGGACTTTTTGGTTCCCACAAGGGTCGTTAAACAAGACCACACACACACACACACACACCTCTGTCTGTGGCCACAGTGTAGTAGCCAGGCACCACTTTGAGGTCTTGGAAGTTTCCAGACTGGACGTTCTTCTGTGTGAGCTTGACAATGTCAGGGTAGGCAGAGCGAGGAGCCGACAGCACTGTGTCCACTATGGTGTGATTCGGTCTGCAGAGGAGAGGAGAAGTTAGAGTTGGGTGAAACCAACTGGTGACAAGCTTGGTGCTTGATGTTTTGGTGTTAATTAGATAAGTACCTTTTGCCAGCATTTCTTTGTAATCTGAAACCACAAGAAAACCATGTTAAAATAATTCCTTTAGTTCGCTGAGAAGATTTGATACATCGTTTTCACATGTAGGAAGTAGTGCCAAAAGTCAGACTTACCTGAAGTTGGTCTTCTGAACTTTCTGTGCTCCAGGAATCTGCTTGTAGACTTCATTTAGCTGCACAGAAAACACACACATGGACCAGTCAACAACCACACTCTGGTCCTTCACACTTCACTACCAGTCCACAGGCCTACACACACATAAACATGCGCACACACACCAAAACACACACACATGCACACATGCAAACTCACACACGTCACACACGTCACACACGTCACACACGTCACACACGTCACACACGTCACACACGTCACACACTCACGTTGTTGTCCACCTCCCTGCGCAGCGCCTCTGTGTCCCTGGCCTCCGGGCGGGACAAACTGTCTGTGAATAACCTGTTGAGACGGAGAGAGAGAGGGAACGCAACTAGAGAGAGAGAGAGAGAGAGAGAGAGAGAGAGAGAGAGAGGGACAGAGAGAGAGGGACAGAGAGAGAGAGAGAGAGAGAGAGAGAGAGAGAGAGAGAGAGAGAGACAGAGAGAGAGAGAGAGAGAGAGAGAGAGAGAGAGAGAGAGAGAGAGAGACAGAGAGAGAGAGAGAGAGAGAAAGAAAGGGGGAGAAGAAAAGAGAACATCCTAGTCAGTCCATGAGCTGTTGAAACAACACACAGTATCAGCTATGCCAAAGCAGAGCGAGGCCCACACTCACTGGTCTCTTTGGGGTTGGGCTGGACCTGCGCCAGCGGGTGATTGGCTTCTCGGTGGACGTTGTCGGCGACCTTCCAGCGAACCACGTCCGTGCTCTTGGGCGGGCCTGTGCGCACTAGGGGCGTGTCCAGGTGGTCTGAGGTGAGCAGTGATTGGCGGAGCAGGTACTGATCCTCCTTAAAGCCCACCATGCGACCTGACAGGAAACAGGAAGATAATACGACGTGTTCAGAGTTGAGTCAGACTCATATAGCTAGAGAAGCTTCTGTAGGTCGGCCACACTCACCTCTCCCACAGCATGGCAGTAGAGCCAGACAACCCTGAGAGGAGAGAGAAGGAGAATGTTCTAACTCCCTTCAAAGATATGGCAAACAGTATATAGTCTTAGTGTTGTTATGTGTGTGTGTGTCGTCTTGGTGTGTATATACTGGGTATGTGTGTATATATATGTGTGTGTGTGTACCTTGCAGCAGGCGCAGTACTTCCAGCAGCAGAGCAGCAGCAACCCCAGCAGCAGCATGAGGAACATGATGAGAGGGATCAGCCACAGGAAGCCAGCCGGGGGACAGTCTGGAGGGACGGACCAACACAACATTGGTTCCTACCTTCATCTCAGTTCCTGCCCTCAAAACAACACGTCTTGTTTTGTGAGACCCCTGTTTCTACCATCAACAACCTGTTAACAGGAGGTCTGCTCATGTTCAACAGGTTCAAGTTAATATAAAGGTGAGGATGAGTTGGGATTTCACTTGTTGATGGTTAATTGTCTGTCTATTGACATTTATAAATCCACCATAAATAGTTAAAACACTGTACATCCATGTATTGGGATACTCATCTAATAATACAAATGTTTTTTATTTATTTAAACAATTTAACATAAAAATATCAATGTTTGGATGGAAGCAGACCCTCTACCACTGAGCTCTACCCAGGCCCCGTCCATTTACAAATACACTGTTGTTAATCAAAACCCAGTACATCCATGTGGGGAAGTGAGGTCCTCTTACCTTTCTTCTTCAGGACCTGCACCTCCAGCTCCTTGGAGCTGGGGTCCGCTGGGTAGTCTACTGTGTACTCGTACGTGCAGTCATCGTCCTCGTCACGGAAACTACACACCTCGATCACGTCCTCCTCTGAACACACACACGCACACACACACACACACACACAAACACAGAAACAGCCGCATAGTTAGTGAACACACACACACATTCACATGAGTGACGAACACATACAAAAACAGCGGACATCTCTGCCGGGCATCTACACAAAAAGCATCAGGAAGAATCCATCTACGACAGTCTGAAGGAACCCCCTCGTCAACCTTTTGGAGCTCCACGCGGTGTCTCTTACGTTGCTTCAGCTCGTCCACCATGACGACCTTGAAGGTGCACTCGTCGCACTTGTCCTGGGCCTTCCTCTCGCCTGTCTTCCAGGCCTGACACTGCACGCAGCTGCGCTTGGCCTCGCACGTGCCCAGCTGGGCCTGGAAGCTGGCCTCGCAGGTGGAGCTGAGGGGCAGCCCCGAGTCCTGGCACTCACACCGGCCACACTTGCACACCCCGCGCCCGTTACACATACCCTGGAGGGCGGGGGGGGGGGGAGATGTGGGAGAAGACAGAGAGAGATATAACGTGAGAGGGAGGGATTGAGAGAGAGAGGGAGAAAGAGGGAGTGTTTTTTACGCGAGCCATGCTATGTTCTCGTGTTCTACATGGGTTGCATTGTACCGTCACTGGGTTCTACTGAGTTCCATTGGTTCTACTGTGTTCTATTGTATTCTCCTGTGTCCTACTGTACTTGACCCTGTTCTACTGTACTCTACTTACCCCTTTGCTGTCGACGCAGGTCTGGTTGCTGAGTGGACATTCACAGCCAGGCCCCTCCCATCCTTTCTCACACGCACACTCCCCCATGTAACACTTCCCTCGGTCTGATACACACACACACACACACACACACACACACACACACAGAGATAGGTTAGACATATAGTTACTAAATACACACTATGCACTCTCTCCTCCCAATCCAGCCTCTCTCTATCTCTCTCTCTTCTCCCCACCACCTTCTTTCTCCCCCACCTTATCTCTCCTCCCCCCCCCCCCCCCCCCCATTTCTCTCCCACTCCCACTCCCTCCCTCACCGTTGCAGAGGAAGCCTCCAAATCTATGGCACTGGGAGCGGTCGTACTGGCAGAAGGCTCCTTCGTACTGCTCTGGGTTGTAGCAGATGCAGGTCCCACACAGACAGTCTCCCCGCCCCGAACACGACTCCGTCACCCCGGGCGCCAGACACGCCCCCCCGATGGCCGACTCGCTGGCCGAACAATTACAGAACGGACCCAGCCTGGGGACAGCACGCACACACACAGACACGACACGCGCACACAGAAACGTGCATGCATGGAAAACACACACACACACACACAGAGACACGTTGTCAAGATAACAACAGTACAGTTAGCAGGGACTGAGGTTACTACGGGTATGAGTCTGGTTACTAGGGTCTCACCAGCCATTGTAGCACTTGCACTTCCCACAGACCAGGTCACCGTTGCCATGGCATCTCACCGCCTTGGGGGAGGGAGTCTGTAGAGGAACGTTTGTAAGCTTGTTTGTAAGCTTCTCTGTGTGTGCGTGTTAAGGGAGTGTGTGTGCTTCTGTGTGTGTGGGGGGGTTTACGAAGTGTGTGTGTGCTTCTGTGAGCGTGTGTGCGTGCATACCTTCTCACAGGGGCAGGTAGGACACTGTATGGAAGCCTTGATGTTGAGCGCGGTGCTGAAGGTGCTAGGTTTGACCCTAATCACGCCCTCCTTGTCCTGCTTGCCCACCTGCTTCTCACACACATGCATCTCCCCTACCTTCTCCTCAGCCTTCACACGCACCTTGAACTTGCCCTGGCACACACAGGGACAGAGAGACAGACTGTGAGTGTGTATTCACATGTGGGTTAAAGACAGAGAACAGGTGTGTACGTGTGTCTGTGTGTTTGTTTATTTGTGAGAGTTAAGTGTGTGTGTGTGTGTTTGTGTGTGCATGTGTATGTATGAAGGTGTGTGTCTTACTATTTCTCCAGGCTTGACTTTGAAGGTTCCAGCCTGTGTCAACATGCCAGTGGACGTTAGCAACTGAGTGGCAAACGCCTTGGGCGTGTCTTCTGCCCGGATACTCATCTTAGAGCGAATACTCTGATAGGACAAACAGGAACACCATTAAGGAGCCAATAGGACACCAGAATGCACAAAACATCAAATAACGGCATTGAGCATCACTTATGTTTGTCTTTGCTTGTCAACATAATGGCTGCTAGAATAGGGCTGAGTTGGCTTATTGGGGTGAATTACTATTTGCAAATACAGTGAAATACTTAGGAAGCTCATGGCATTCCTGTGTAATCACTATGTCAGCAGCCAACATTCAATCTGAGCCAATTTATTGAACAAAAAATATTTCCAGTTTAAAGACCCAGGAGTGTGTGTTGGAGAGAGGGCAGATGTTGTAGACCAGGTGTGTGGGTATCTTCTAGAGGAGTGTGTGTTGGAGAGAGGGCAGATGTTGTAGACCAGGTGTGTGGGTATCTTCTAGAGGAGTGTGTGTTGGAGAGAGGGCAGATGTTGTAGACCAGGTGTGTGGGTATCTTCTAGAGGAGTGTGTGTTGGAGAGAGGGCAGATGTTGTAGACCAGGTGTGTGGGTATTTTCTAGAGGAGTGTGTGTTGGAGAGAGGGCAGATGTTGTAGACCAGGTGTGTGGGTATCTTCTAGAGGAGTGTGTGTTGGAGAGAGGGCAGATGTTGTAGACCAGGTGTGTGGGTATCTTCTAGAGGAGTGTGTGTTGGAGAGAGGGCAGATGTTGTAGACCAGGTGTGTGGGTATCTTCTAGAGGAGTGTGTGTTGGAGAGAGGGCAGATGTTGTAGACCAGGTGTGTGGGTATTTTCTAGAGGAGTGTGTGTTGGAGAGAGGGCAGATGTTGTAGACCAGGTGTGTGGGTATCTTCCAGAGGAGTGTGTGTTGGAGAGAGGGCAGATGTTGTAGACCAGGTGTGTGGGTATCTTCCAGAGGAGTGTGTGTTGGAGAGAGGGCAGATGTTGTAGACCAGGTGTGTGGGTATCTTCCAGAGGAGTGTGTGTTGGAGAGAGGGCAGATGTTGTAGACCAGGTGTGTGGGTATCTTCTAGAGGAGTGTGTGTTGGAGAGAGGGAAGATGTTGTAGACCAGGTGTGTGGGTATCTTCTAGAGGAGTGTGTGTTGGAGAGAGGTCCAGATGTTGTAGACCAGGTGTGTGTGTGTCTTCTAGAGGAGTGTGTGTGGGGCCAGGCCTCACCTGGAAGGCTTTATCCAGGATGTTGAGGATGTTGACAGAATCATCTTCCAGCTCTCCCAGCTCAGCAATGGGGAAGTATTCATGTAGCTTCTACACACACACACACAAACACACACACACAGCCTTTGTAATATCTTCGTGAGATCCGACTACCCTGAAGTAGGTTGGAGCCAGGGCTAGGATTAGGGCTGGTCCTGGAGCCAATCCTAGGGCCAGGGTCATGGCTAGTACAAAGGTCCGGCTTACCTCGTAGTAGGAGTAGGAGTGGTTGGTGATGGTGAAGATAGGGATGATGTTGTGCTTGACCAGTAGACGGACCAGCGTGGGGACGGAGGGGTAGTCCTGCCGGGTGTCCTCCGTGTACTTGCCCTCCGCGTCCAGGTGGCACAGCTCGTCGTTACGCGGCAGGATGCCCGACAGGACGTTGGCGCCGTCGGCCTCGTAGTGGAACGCCGACTCTGTGGAGAACACCAGGAGGTGGGTGCTGTGGTTACGCCAGCCGATCTGGTCCTGGAGAGGAGGAGGAAGGGAGGGAGGGAAGCACAAGAATTAGCAAAACACTCAAGGTGTGAGGTGTCTACCCAGATAAACACACACAGCACACTGCTGCCTGAAACACAATGGACTCCTGTCATGATCCCCTGGTCTTGTACCTTACAGACGGCGGTCTGCAGTATGGCATCAAAACCCCCCTCTGGGGCGTCCTGGTTGCCAGATATCTTCTCCTTCTGCAGCTTCTTGGTGAAGGTGGCCAGGTCACTGGTCAGGGTGATACTGTGCTGGAAGGAGAAGGGAGGGTCGCTGTCCGGCCAGGGCTGCAGAAGTCTGGAGGAGGAAGAGGAGGAAGAGGAGGAAGAGGAGGAGGAAGTATAGAGAGGCAAGACAGGGGGGAGAGGGAGGGAGAGGGAGGGAGACAGGACGGGGTAGAGGTGAGAAAGAGGGGGGTGGGTACAGAGAGGGAGGGCAGGGGTGAGATGGAGGGAGAGGGAGGGTGAGAGGGAGAAAGAGAGAGAGGAATAGAGACGGACAGCGTGAGAGAGGGAGACGGAAGAAGAAGAAAACACACTTTCGAGGCCGGAGCAGAAAGCGACGTGTGTGTCTGCCCTCCTGGTGAGTGTGTGTGAGGGGGGGGGGGGGGTGTCTGCCCTCCTGGTGAGTGTGTGTGTGGGGGGGGGGTGGTGTCTGCCCTCCTGGTGAGTGTGTGTAAGGGGGGGGGTGTGTGCCCTCCTCGTGAGTGTGTGTGAGGGGGGGGTGTCTGCACTCCTGGTGAATGTGTGTGTGAGGGAGGGTGTCTGCCCTCCTGGTGAGTGTGTGTGAGGGGGGCGGGGCTCCTACTTCGCTGGTCTCATGTCCGTCTGTGGCTCCACCACCTTGTCTACAAACTTGCCGAAGCCGATGGTGTAGTCATCTGACAGCGTCTTCACCAGATCAGCTAGGGAACACACACACACACAAGGTCAAACTAGGCTAAACAACAACGTGACCACAATCTGACCAGAACCTGACCACCTCTCTCCATCCTCGTCCCCCTCACCCAGCTTGGTGCCCATCTTCTTGAGGTTGGCCAGATCGTCAGACATGGAGTTGGAGAAGTCCATGAGGATGTAAAGATCCAGAGGACCCTTGGTGGGCTCGAACACCTCCAGGTCCACCAGCCTCTCCTCTCCGGGCAGCAGGGACATGGACATCATCTGGGGGGCCACCTGGGACTGCTTCAGCTCCACGTTGATCTGCTCGTTCTGGAGGGGGAGAGGGAGGGGGTAGGGTGGTGGAGAGGGTGGAGGGAGGGAGAGGGAGGGAGGGAGAGAGGGGGAGGGAGGGAGGGGGAGGTGGTGAAGGTGGAGGAAGGTAGATTAATCAATCAACCAACCAACCAATCACATTTCTTTAACCACAGTGCAGATTCTTTATCAAAGTAAATAAGAATGTAAATGCTTACTTTCTCTGTCTCCATGGAGCTATAAGCTGTCACCGTCTGAACACATCCTTGGGCCACCAGGCTTTCCAGAAGGTTACAGCGTTGTCCTTCAAAGATCTGACCAGACAGTTGGATGAGTTAATTCAGTCTGCAGCCACAGGGGGGATTTAAACCGTGATCTGCAGTCAAAAGCTCTGAGCCCTGGGATGCACCCAGTCGACCTTCATGAGGAACGGTTCTCCATTTCCGTTGTTCTCTGAGCCTACTGTAGAACTGAGGAACAGTTCACCTGTTCTGATGTTCTATAATACGAAGGGAGAACTGAACACTGGTTCTCCTTTTTACACTATTCTTTGAGTCTACAGTCAAACTCATAATTGGTTCTCCTGTTTGACTGTTTTCTAATGGGCTACTCAATTATGATTCAATATTGGTTCTTCTGTTCCATTGCTCTTTATCACAAAAGTAGAAGTGAATATTGGTTCTCCCATTCCACTGTTCTCTGATACTGAAGTAAAACTGAGGGGGACTCTCACCTCATCTGGACAGTAGGCACAGCCATTTCCTGCCTGGATACAAGCTGAGCAGGTGCTGGCCCTGGTAGCCAGGCAGTGGTTACCTGGAGGGAGGGGGGGAGAGTTAGGAAGGGGAAAAGAGAGGGAATGACACAGAGAGAGGTAGAGACGAGAGAGAGAGAGAGAGAGAGAGAGAGAGAGAGAGAGAGAGAGAGAGAGAGAGTAAGAGGTATAGAGGGAAAGAGAGAGTCACGCCGCATAACCAAAACCACGATCCATCGAATACCTGTGTCAGGGGGAACAGACTTCCACTCTGAATCTGCCCTTTGGCACAGGTATCCTGAAATGTTATTCATGTGGTCGCTCCACAAAAGAAGTGGAACTGATTTGGATGTTTTTCTGATTTGGATGTTTTTCTCTCTACCCAAGAGGAGATAGCTCACAGGTCAATGATTCAGTGACATAGTGATTCATGATTCAGGAGCTAAGTCTCGAGGCGTGTGTCCATATAGCGTTTTTCTCAGGCAGAAAAGCACAGGCGAGGAACAGACTAGTTAAGTAGCTAATAGCTTAAACAAAATATTTGTTGCACGTTCTCTGCAAACTTAAGCTAGTAGCTAATGACTAACGGATATTTACTCGGACTGTTCAGTGCCAGTGGCTCGCTAGCTGAAAAGGGCGACAGACGACACCAGCGCCCGCTTACACTGTCTCCTCATTGGAAACAATTGACAAAATACGTTATATGGACTTCTGCCCTCAGACAGGTTAAAACATCTGTGTGAAAGTGAGGAAGATCACAGCCTCTTACCTGTCTTTGCGTAGCAGGTGTTGAAGAAGATTGTGAGAAGCACAACCCCCACCGAGAGATGTGCTGTCCATCTCCCCATCTCCCCCCTGCAACACAGGACACACACACACACACACCATTTAGCAACTTCTTTCTGGATTAAATGGACAGGAGAGGGAAAGAGAGAGAGAGAGCGCGTGAGGGAGAAAGAAGAAGAAAGGAAGGGAGAGACAGAGAGAGGGATGTAATGTTGGCTTGCAGTCCATGCGTCACCTCAGAACCGGGTTATTTCTCTCCAGACCGACCAACAGTCCGGAAAAAAAAGATGGACAGACAAGCAGACAGACAGGCATACAGACAGATAATGGTACGGTGTAAACTGAAACACCTGCCTCCTCACTGGATCTCAGACTACCAGGATGCTGGTGAGGCCTACCGCCCATCCCCCCACAATAGAAGTATTGCCAAGAACAAGTGCTGTAACCTGGGTCCAGGACCCCCCAGGACCCCCAGGATCCAGACTCCAGAGGCCTCCACCGTTTAGAGGTGATATCCCCCTCCATCCACAGTCTCTCCAGTATATCCAGAACCAGACATATGGAGCCTGGCTGGGGCATGGTAATCTCTTTAATGTCCTCCATACCATCACTAAACAGAAGGGCCAGGCAGGGGGTGGGAGACAGAGGGAAAGAGAAAGAGGGAGATAAGACAATGAGAGAGTTAGAGGTAGAGAGTGAGGGATAAAGAGAGAAAATGAGAGAGAGATAAAGAGAGAGAGAGAACAATGGTGGTTAAAAAAGTATTAAGGATACTTCTGATGTGAATAACGTTTTAGACTGTAAAACCTCTGGAATGTGTGTCTATGACTGCGCCAGAATGCGCCGGAACAAAACTGGTCAAACAGAACAGGCATCTGTCCAATGGGGCACTGACTGGGAACAACGAAGATCCTCCAGCTGAGAACAGATCCTCGCTGACACCACATGCTCTGCAGGATCAGTACTGACAGAGGGAGACTAGAGACGTTATCTCCCCAGTGGTAAACACAGGTCCTAACCCTCCCAGAAATCCGACCTGTTCTTACATCTGCACAACAGACCTCGGTGAAAAGAAACCGCACAATTATTAAATCTCTCTGCTCGGAATATTTAAATGTCCCCTAAGTGCTTTGATATATGTCTGTGGTTGAACTTGGAGCTCAGTAAAAGTCAGGGGGTCACAGGCCTGGTGGACACTCCCCAGGAGTGAGGCTTGTGTCTGGTGTGAGTCGCTCTATACTCGGGGAACTGACAACTGCGTGTAAACTCCAGAACCAGGACTGTAGTCACACCGTCGGTAAAGACTGACTATTTTTCTTCTTCCACAGATGGCAAGCCAACCAGCCTCAATACCATCCCCGGAACAGGCAAGAATAAACATGCAGACTTAGCACCTCACTGTGAGCTACAGGTGGGGTCAAGGGGGGTCCTATATGTGTGTGGATGTGAGTGTGTGGTTTGTGCCTGCACATGGATGTTCATGTGTGTGTGTGTGTGTGTGTGTGTGTGTGTGTGTGTGTGTGTGTGTGTGTGTGTGCGCATAGTTGTACATTAATCACTGACCAGGTTGAACAGAAGAGTAAAAGGACTGCAGGCTACAGATATATTCACCGTGGGACACGGAATGTGAACCCTACTAAAGTTGCAGCAGGAACAGCACAGTGATTTACCGGTGCTGATGATGACAGCAGTAAACTAAGAATGTCTGGTAACGTTTAATGATCAACATTAAATCTCAGCTTGCATTTAAACTAACTATCTCAAACCTCGAGGAGAAGGGACTGAGATGGAAAGAGAAAGAGACAGGATTCTTTGGGCATTATTACAATTGTTTGTTTGTGATTGTTGGTAATTAAGTTCTATGATATGTTTATAATTACATATGTTGTCCCTTCACTGTGGACTGCTTTGGCAACATTGTTAACCTGAACATTCATGCCAATAAAGAATATTGAATTGAGAGAGAGAGAGAGAGCGAGAAAGAGAGAGAGCGAGAGAGAGAGTGAGAAAGAGAGAGAGAGAGAGAGGGGGGGAATAAGAAGGGAGTGACACTAAAAATTCATTTCAGTTGCAGAAATGTTTGTGGATAACATGGCCGACTGCCAGGTGAGCATTCCAGAGTAGGGCGTCGACACAAGCCATGTGTGTGCATGTGTGTGTGTGGGGCAGGGGTACCCAGGCCGTTGTCTCACAGATGAGGACAGTTCAGTCACCTTTCACCAACACCCAGACCAATCCTATGATACACAACGTCTCCCAATCAGACTGAGCCATACATCGCCTTATCAAATTGCACCTTAAAATTAGAGGAAGGACGGTTGAGGAGAAAGTGCTCCTGTATTGAACAATGAGGGTGAAGCCAAGAGGAGACCATATCAGTCTTCAGATTCAGTGAACTCAGTGCTGCAACATTCGCAGCAAGTCGGATACAACTACAAACGTTGCAGTTACTTTCCAGAATCCGGTTTGAACTTTCCCTTTTCAACCCTGTCACTTTGTATACATCTCTTTGATGTTGTGTCTTGTTGAACAGGCATGGCAGTCTCCTAACAGGAACGTCACACATAAAGACTGTACTGAGCAAAAACTTCAAGCAGCTTAAACACCTACACACCGTGGTTAGTGACAAATACTGTAAAATCTCATGTCATGTAAACTCTATAATGGCTTGTCTTTTCGTTTTTGGGAGAATCTGTCAAAAGCATGCATGTTGTCCCAGACACACAGCAGCAAGCATTCAAGGTGTGACACATGAAAAAAACAAACAAACCTCTTCATGAAATGTTTCCCGATTCCAAAGTCCGGATATCCAACAGTTTTTTTGAAAGACAACCGGTTAATCCTTTCTTTTTGCCTTCGCTCCTTGTCCGGCCGTCAAATTAATATCCACCTGAGTGGAGAGAGAGAATCCTCGTCTTCTCTTTCGCTCCCAAAGTCCAAGCTCCCAGGGATCTTTGTAATCCCAGGACACACGAGAACAACTCACTACCTCTCGCTCTCTCTCTCTTCTCTCTCAACTTCTTCTTTCCTTCCTTCCTTTTCTGCAAAGTCTATTCAAATATTGACTTATATCCCGTCCTACTTGTGGAAGAGATTTGCTTCTTTGCAGATGAGTGTGGGTGTGTGTGCTTGCGAGAAAGAGAGAGTGCTGCCCTGTGTGAACCAAGACCCACTGAGAGGGTGAATGTGTGTGTGTGAGAATGCGTGTGTGCTGCGATTTGATCCCTCCTCTAACTTGTACTCTCTCTTTCCCTCCCCCTCTCCCCCTCTCCTCCTCTCCACCTCTGCCCAGCTCAGGTGAGTAACAGTGTTGACGCCCTTCCTCCCCCAATATCTGCTCCCCGTGGCGTTAAAAGTTACAAAGCTCCACACCTATGTGCGTCAGGCCCCCCTTCCTGCTGCATTCCTCCCAGCTAGCAGTTCACCTGTATGGGCTTGAGGTTGGCCGGTCCCTCCCTCCAGAGCCCCTCCCAGGCCCATGGGAGTGGTACAGAGCAGGGGAACATTGCCTGCCGGCTACAGGAAACACAGTCACCGTCAAGGGTGCACAAAGAGCTGCAATAAAGGCAGTAGTCTTCGACATGGCAAAGACAAAACCCACAGCTACTGTTTTAACACCATGTTGGATATTTTTGAATGCATGCATGTATTTTCTGTTTTACTTCAAGTAACTACACACACACATTTATATACACTCTCTGTGTATCTCCGACTCTCGTCTCTTTCTCTCTCTGAATCTCTCTTTCTCCATTCAAGTCTCTCTCTCTCCCCCTCTCTTTTCTAAGCTGGCCCCGCAGATGGGTTGAGTGAGCTGGATAAGTGTCCAGTGCAGTGCTGTGCATTCCTGATGGCCGGGCAGAAGGAACACAGGGCACTAGAGTCATGCCAACCTGAGCTTGGCACACTGCCACACTCTCCAGCGTGTGTGTGTATAAGTGTGTGAGTGTTTGGAAGTGTGTGTGTGTGCGCACATTGGTGCAAAGCGGGACTATACTATAACACACGAACACAGTGAACACACATTTACACACCACACACAGGCATCCTGGCACACAAATTAAAATGACTCAGAGGTCATAACGTCCACTTCCTGACTAGAGCTCATTTCTGAGAGGTAAGGGCAGAGTCACTCTCACAATAACAACATTTGGTTCGACACAATGGTTAACTTATCCCTCGAGAAGCACAAACGTTGCAAAACAGCTTCACCCTCCCCTCCCTGGTTTGATTTAGTCAAAGACGCCAATTAAAACAAACCTCAACCTTTGAGTACAGATATGGGTGTAACATGCCTGTTACTTTCATAACATGAACCAGAAGTACATATATAAAACCAAGTCTACCATATTCCTTCGTTTGCAGTAATAATAAACGTTACATATGGCTTCAAAGGAACAACAGTTTCTTTTGTGAGAGGCATGTTATGGTAATAAACTGTGATCATGGATGTTTGCTGTGCGACACACCCTCACAAAGAGGTACTGAAGAAAGATAAGCTGAACATGGGCGTATTACATGTAAACACTACATTTGATCGATAGACAATGAGTAACTTCATAAACTACTCAAAGCAGTCAAAGATACAATATTATGCGAAATCCGGATTCATTCTATGCCCGTGGGTTTTGGAATGACCTACTTGCGCGGTCGGCCGCCGGTGCCAACATGTCTTTTTAAAATGTTTTACCTGAGGTAAGGCAATATTGTGACTCAAGTCATAAAACACATTAAAAAGTGTGCACACTTTAACAAACAGACATGTATAACTTACTTTAGGAGTGTGATAGCCGGGATAATGAGAACAAGTGAAATTTTTGTCGCCTGGTAGCCAAGAACCTTGCCCGCCTAATCAATTATTCAATTCTAGTTGCCAAAATGCAACTTTTTGGTAAGAATGTAACCAGTGTCGCCTTCCGTCTGCATCTCTCTTTCTGTCTGGACTGTCGCAGTCCACTATCCAACTGGCCAATTTACATGACAAAAGCGTGCGCTCTTAGATCACTGCACACAACTCATGACTTTCTTTCTTCCCTAAAGCGAGGGACCGGACATTTTGAAGGGCATGAAGCGCCTATTCACAAGGGCACAGAATAAACAAGTTAGAGAATTTGACTTCTATTGTCCACCTCTCAGAAAAAAAAAACAATTTCAGTATCAGGCCAGATCCGTCACTAGGCCTACAGACGATTTTAAGGAATACACTGGCCTAAAGAGGCACATTTTATGGTTCAGGGCCAATTTTGGCCAAGCTGAGTCAAGCCGTTTCGCCCGGCGTAGGATGAATTTGAGTTTTGTTGAGACAGCGTATAGGCCTGCTGTTAGTACACTGGGTGTGCCCTGACTCACCTAGACGATGTGCGCGTGCGTGCGCGTTTTTTTGGTACGACAGTTACAGTCAAGTCTTTCTGCAAGAACTATAGCCTGGAGGAACATATATCACTGTGAGCACAACCGTCTTTAGCCTGTCAAGAAAGGGAGAGACGGGGAAAGTTGAGAGGGAGGAAAAAACAGCAGGCAACACAAATTCGGCTAAGGGAGGGGCATGTCGAAAGAGAGAGAGACTTAAAATCATTACGCATTTAGAAATATGTTTTTATTGTTTTGAACATTAATAACAATATCCGCCAACACACAGCTCCACATAAGGATAGCATTTCTTAAAGTTGGGTGGTTCAAAGGAGCAGATAGAAAAATTATTGTGCGCATGAACAACAGCAGAGTGCAGGCATCGGCTTCGAACTGACATTCCGAAACGATAAGTCTTGAAGGTCTGTTTGTAGTTTTCTGACTTCTTTCTCTCACATTTTCACCCTCTCTCTCTCCTGGTTCTGTGCCCAGTATCATCTTAATAGGCGGGTGGGCCTATCGGTGCCAAACCTGCAGCATAGCGTGCCTCTGCCACCGTCTATCAGACACACGTCTTCAATAAGGACCTGGCATTCCTGAAGCTGCCGGGTTTGTGGATCATGCTTGAAAACACCTGGTCTCTCAGAGTAAACAAACAACCATAAAAACATACAAAAATGAACAAAAAACACCATGACTAAATAGTAGTCTATAGATATAGGGCTGGTTATGTAAAGTGTTTTCATTCACTGCACTGGTACACCGGGCGGAAACACAGCCCCTACCACCGGGCCTGGAAACGTAAACGTTCAGCCTACAGGAGAAAACTGGATAACTTTACACTAATCCGACCTTTAAAAGTAAAAGATCAAGCGGATTGTCTTTGTGTTTAGGAATGTGAGTCTTAAAGTGTAATATCTAACATTGAATCTTGGAGAAATAAAAACGTTCAAAGGCTGGCCTCTTAGGACCGTTTACCATGGAGAGACAACAGAAGCAGGGATTGCCCTACACTGATGTCTACATGCAGGGGCCAAGGTTACACTGATGTCTACATGCAGGGGCCAAGGTTACACTGATGTCTACATGCAGGGGCCAAGGTTACACTGATGTCTACATGCAGGGGCCAAGGTTACACTGATGTCTACATGCAGGGGCCAATTAGGTTTGTTTTCAAAGGTGGTTGGGACCGATCTTTAAATAACTTAGGGTGGTTAAATAAAATGTTCTAAATAAAAAAAAGTGGTGGTGATGGTGGGGAGGTTAAATTGGCCATTTTCTAAATGTGTGTGAGACATGTCTGTATAATGAAAACTACACTTGGGTATCCATGGAGGATGGCCCCCCTCTAATGTGTGTCTACTGTTCTGTTCATCCACTGATGGCCTATATGACCTGCTTCTATCACAATATCAGGTGTCCACATTCCTCAGTTTGGTCTCTGACATGCGTAGTCTATGCAGCTCTCACTTTCTCTGGCGTTTCTGGAGCCAGCATGCACTCTGCCCTCCTCGCAGCCCAACCTTTGACCTCTGCGGTGCTTCAAAAGTCGAGGCTCTTATCGTTCTGCCGGATGGATCTCAGATGTGGGGGGGGAGGTGAGCGGGGGCTGTAAATCACGCACCCACCTGGAAACCACAAGCATTCCTCCACAGACGGAGAGAAAGTGATAGAGGGGGGGGGGGGGGGGGGGGAGAGGAAAGGGGGGAGAAAGAGGGAGGAGATAATACGGAGGGATAAAAAGTGAGAGCGAGAACGGGGTGGGGGAAGACAGCGAGAGACAAAGACAGCGAGAGAAAAAGGAAAACAAAGTAGAGAAGGACAGAGGAGAAGAAGAAGAGAGTAGAGGAAGGAGGAGATGGAAATTCCTCCCTCCAGATCCAGGCCATTGCCTGCAGTCAATAGAGACGAGCTGACAATAACACAACGTATCCTTTCATTTCCGTGGTACAGAACACAGACACAAAGAGGAGAACCCAGTATTAAAGAAGAGAACAAACCCCCCCCCCCCCGTTCTTCTCAGGCTTAATATCCCTGCATGTGTGGAGTGCTTGTGGGAAGAATAGTCATCAATGCATGCTGTACGAGACCTGAATAGCCAGCCATGGGTAGAGAACTTGACTGATGATCAGGAGGTCGGAGGTTCAAATCTTCCCCATACGTTGCTTGGGATACAAGCGTCTGCTACATGAACACATTATTATTACTGTGTGACTTTAAAGTGGCTGTAGAGCAGAACTGAAAATATGTTTTAAGTTCATCACAACACAGAAGAATGTGTTGTTAACTACTCATCCAAATTCGAATGAAAAAAAAAACAGACACTAGGCTTTGAAATCGTGAGAAAATCAGCAGTCTTCTCTGCTTGATACTGGGGAGGCGTTTCGCCTGAAGGAGCTAAAGCTCCGCCCCCTCGAATTTATCAACAACAGCAACAACTAGCTAAATAAATTGCAGATATCAGAACAGACCTACCTGCAGGCTCTGAGTGTTTCATGTGTTAATTACTTTGTCTTTGCATCGTACTAGCTGAGTAACAGAATGCAGGTTATATAAACCGTTTGTGATCTGATGTAGATAGGTGGCTGTGACGTAGATAGGTGGGTTTTGCCCCGCCTATACAAAACCTGAGCTGAAAACGGGTGAGAAACTGTTCAACGGTCTAACTCCACATTTCGGGGCAACAAAGTTTTTGAGCTTTGCACGTGCTTTCAGCAACTCATTTCACACGTATATAATGTACGGAGAAGCAAATCATGGAATTTGCTTCACAGCATCTTTAAATACTCCCTTTTTTAACATTAAGGGAAAGAAATCAAAGGCAAAAGTCTCGGAAAAGGCATCTTATTTTTATTCACCTACTCATCATCGGTATATGTACAACTGTGAAAAATAAAATCCCGTAGGTCTTGGAGTAGGCCGTTAAAAACAAAAACTGAACCGTGACGTAAATACCTTGCTATGGATTTATCAACAGAAAAAAAAAAAGAATAATTTCATGTCAGATTAATCCAGGAAAAAAACAACAACAGGACACAGACAGGACTGTTGGCTTAGGCTAACCAGCCAACAAAGACTCCTACACAAACACAGAGAACCATGCTGAACTTCAGTAGAAGCTGCTGAGGAGCAGGATCCCAGTTGGGGCCGAGCCCTCGTACGGCGTTGAGCCATAACTCTGGCCCATGGGTGGGTCTCCCAGGGATGGCCATGGAGGACCTAGGACCAGGCCCCCAGTGCCCAGGCTTCAGGTGCCCAGAGGCCAGGCCCCACATCCGGGAACATCCATGGAGGACCTGCCCTAAGGGGTGGTTATGTAAACAGTTCTCATTCTCAAAGAAGGGTTTGTCCCATTGACGCCATGTTGAAGATATAATCCCAGAGATAGAAGGCAGTGAAGCTGGAGGTGGGGGTGGGACTGAGGGAGATGGGTTTGCTGAAGGGGGCATATGTCAAGTGGGGGTCTTCTTCCTTTCAGGTCATTCATTCACACTCACCGCTTTTGGAAAGCGACACGCACACACGCACACATTCATGTTCACTGCTTGGCTTTCTTCAGAATGGTGCCCACGGCAGAGATGACAGTGGTCTTGGTCCCGCTGGCGGTGGTCGTCACGGAGACGACCCCTGGCAGGGTCGCCGTGGTAGTGAGGAGAGGGGCCTGTGCCAGGGTCACTGGCACGGCAGAGTCCCATTTACTCTTCCTCTTCTGAGCTTCTGCTGGGGAGAAAGAGAGAGTGGAAAATGAGATGGAGGAAATAGGAGAGCGATAAAGAGAGAAATAGGTTACTGTACACAAATGTCATTAATAAAATCTAACCCTGAGCCTAGGTCTTTCTAGATGTGTGGTTATGTGTGTGTGTGTGTGTGTGTCTGGTACCTGTAGATGTGGTGGTGGTGTTGGTGGTGGAGGCAGCTGCGCAGGTAGGATTGGTGCCCTTCTTAGTGCCTGTCACAAACTCGATCTAGACAGACAGGCAGAGACACACAGACAGGTTAATCCTTTACTCAGACAGCATCGCCATGGCACCCTGAATCCTAACCATGATGACAGCAAATAACATCTCAAAAGTCAATTTCATCGGATTAGATCACCAAGACAGTAGGAAAACAGTTGAGTACAGCTTCTGTAACCTAGCAACAGTTGCATGGTTACCGACCACAGCGACAAACGTGGCGGTTGTTGTCATGGTTTTGTGTGAGTTGGGAGGAGGCGCTGTTCTGACGAGGCATGTCACAGGAATCTGTGTGGAGGCACACACAGTTCCTGCCAAGGCCTTTTACTTCCTGTGTAGCAGAGCACACACACACACTGAGCAGACTGGGCTTGCCCTCAACTGGAGAGATTGAAGATTGTTCTGGCTTTGATCGTGTGTGTGTGTGTGTGTGTGTGTCAGTGTGTGCGTGTCAGAGTATGTGTGTGTGTGCACGTGTCAGTGTGCTGGGCATGAACTACAAGAAACCAGATGCTGGTGGAAACTTGCCCCTCGCACGCACGCACACACACACACACACACACAGAAAAGCACACAACAATTAAAGGTGTGGTGGTGAAGTGCGTCAAATATGTGTCACAGATACGTATAAGGAATCTTAGAAAGGTCTGTTTACTAGACTGGAGAACACAGGGAAGGAGATGGGATTACTCTAGATATAAAAAAACAAAACCAACACTGACTTCTCCGGTCGTCCTCACCTTGGTCCTCTCCTTCTTAGCCTTCTCCAGTTTGTCCATCTCGACCTTCTGGGCTTTGGCTGCAGACAGAAGAGATAAGGACACATGACCTGACCACACACACACACACACACACACAAGACCATCGCCCCCCCACACAAACACGCGCACGCGCAGCCGGCCTTACCTAGGGCTTCGTAGTAGGAGTCCTCAGACCAGCCGTGAGGGTCAAACATGTCTTTAGGGTAGTTGGTTCCCAGTTCGTCGATGCTGCAGAACTGGATTAGCTTCTCGTAAATACTGCAACAGACACGCACACACGTAGAAACGCACACCAGGGGATGTTTAGACATGGTAGGGTGCTTGGGCCTCGTGTCTGCGTGTGCTCGGGCCTTGGGCGCGTTTGTGCACCTTGGGTTCCTGAACTCCTTCTTCTTTTGGATGTGGTTGTTGGTGTCAAAGTCCCCATGTAGCTTCCTCTCATACAGCTTTTGGATCTTCTCCTGTTTGGAACAAAACAAACTCGACTCAGTTCATAAATGTACCCGATCAATACATACGCCAAATCATCACCCAGGTACAACGCGCTGACAAGTTGGCTCCTCGGCGTTTACCATGCTTGCTAACAAGCAAGTTCCTCAGCCGTAACATGCTAACAAGCTATCTCCTCACATGCTAATGACATAGCACAGCAGTTCCACTGGGCAGGGCCTGGCGTCTTCACACAAGCACCGTGTCTGTGACTGACTGAATGGAGCCATTGTGTTTCTGCAGTTTCTGATACCTCAGGGTAATATTTGACAACTAGGCTCTACAGAGCCGCAGGGAGCTGGCCGGAGCCAGCGGACGCAACATGATTAACTAGCTCCTAAAAAGGGAGGGGGGGGGGGTAAGTTGGGGGACTGGAATGTTGTGGAAAAACAACAACAGCTATGATGATTGACCATGGAGGGAACTGGACAGTTGAAACCATATTCAGTTGAATATATCATAATATGTATCATAATACATACCATATAATGGCAAATTAACCTGGAAGTCTTATTACAGAAGGACGCTGGAGAAATGTAGCTAGGATAACCATGGAATGAAGCTTTGTGTATCATACAGCTGGACAGGGACTCTGATTCTCTTCAGAATCAACAGGACGTAGATATACTGTACATGTACAGTAGAGTCCAAAGGTCTATGACCACATTGAACATTTAACCCTTGTGTTATCTTCGGGTCATTCTGACCCATCAGTCATTGTGACCCACCGTCGTATTGCGACAACTTTACCGCATACAAAAACAAAGTGAAGCATTTTCTTTTAACCGTTGGGCTGTCTCAGACCCCCCACATTGCAAAGGTTAAAAGACAATTATTTTATTTGTTTTTGTATTGGGTAAAATTGGGTAAACACAACGATGGTTCGTTATGAACCTTTGGGTTATGTGACCCGAAGGCAGCACAAGGGTTAACAGGGGATTTGAAAGACTGGAAAAAGTATTATCATAAAAAAACAAAAAAAAAACAAGTTGAACATTTTAAAACAAGTGCGAAACAGCAGTGTCTCTCGACAAGTGTCAGACTTACTGGACCCTACTGTATCCAGTATGAAATCTAACACTGAACTCAGATCAGATATGTTGGGGAGGAGGTGTGTGAAACATGTGTGTGCGTGGAGTTTTCTGGGCCACCTGGTGTGTGTAATCTCCATCCAGCAAGTGAGTATGCAGTGATTCACTTGGCAGGAGGGCAGGGTTAGGGCCGGTGGTGAGATGTGTGTGTTAGTCTGTGAAACAGAACACACCTCACAGAACACACATACGCCTCACCTGAACACACATACCCCTCACCTGAACATGCATACACCCTCCCACCCACCCCCAGGAGAGCCTGGACTGACAGCTGAAAGAGGTTCTGTTCACCAGCAGCCTGGAAGGTTCTGGAAGGTCCTGAGTGACAGGGCAGACCTGTGTCTGCAGGCCTCCTCTCTTCCCCCCGCCTGGGGCTGGGCGGAGAGGCTTGTCCAGAGGCTGCTAGCTGAGGTAATTCACTTTCAGGAAACCACAGCTTAGACAGCACACTCTCGCACGCACGCACGCACGCACACACACACACACGCTTTCAAGCACACGCACTTTCCTGTCCTCTTTTTACCTGCCCTGGATGTCTTAGTAGACATCTGGAGCAGCTTGTGTGTGTGTGTGTATGTATGTGTATATATATATATGTATATATGTATATGTGTGTGTACCTGCAGATGGGTGGAGCAGCGTCCAGGGGGCTCCGGGGGAATCCTGATCTCATCAGGACACATGTTCCTCACCTTCTCCGAGAACAGGGCTGCAGGAGACACACACAGGCAGCCAATCAGGATGAGCCTGGCACGTAAACATACCACAAAACAACCTTACATGCCAAGAACATGACATAGGATATGCCAGGGGAAACCATCTCGTCAAGGCAATCTCTTCATCTGAAGATAAGGACAGGGATCTTCATTTCATTTAGCAGAGACGCCTTTCTCAAAAGCGGTGCACGGTTGCGGTAGGGGGGGGGGGAGATTCGAACCCCG